>NC_142009.1:172331059-172491476 GCF_049901735.1 Notechis scutatus | reverse complement strand
CACTTTAGCTCAAAAAATCCAAAAAGAAAACTTAATCTCAGGATGTATAAAAGAATAAAAAGGAATTATTTCTTCACTTGTGCCTCAGAACTAACCTATATAGCAAGAGTTCTATTTTGCACTTACATTTAAAGCACTGACTAAACAGTGAACAAAAAACTGGGCCTTTTAAATGCACAGTATTATTTTTAAAGGAGTTACAAGAACAATCAGTACAAGAACAACCTTTTTATAAATTTATTTTTATTGATTTATTTAAAAAGACTTGCATGGCTACCCATCACAATTCTGAGCAGCACAAAGTCATAATGAAACCAAACAAAAACAGCAGCCCAAAACAAATCCTCTCCCATTCATTAGCAATGCAAATGCCATCACTGGGCTCCCATCTTACCTCACCTCACCCCAGTGATTTTCATGTTCATGTAAGTTTTCATGCACAAGTACTTCTTTTATCAGATATGCCACAATGTATCCCTCATGGTTCTATAAGCCCTCTACAAATTCCCAACTGTGTTAGACTCAAGTAACCCTTTTATATTTTATAACATTTGAACGAATATACTATACCTGACTTTCTGATCTTTCTGTCCCATCTGTAAATTAATGCAATCAGAAAACATGGCATCCCACAGCACAAACGGCTTGCAGAGTTCCACAAAAGCCAACTCACCTGCTGAACTATTTGCCACACCATACAAGTGGTGTCCCTTGAGCCTGAAATTAAATGGATCCCACAGAAATCCATGGCTAAGCATGTCACAATGTCTACAAACACAAACAGGGGAAGAAGACTCAATTCGTAGAAATTGAAATAGCCAGATAAAAACGTGAGTTTAAACATAGATGTGTTAGCTCTGCCCAAAATGAAACAACGATTCTACATTAGATTTTAAAGAATATAAATTAGCGAACATTGTATGTATCGTGTGGAATACCTAATTATATTAATAAGGATTCCTAAAGAGAATATTTCTGCTCCCAGCAAAGAGGCATTAAACATAAACGGTTATGTAAAAATACTTTGCCTCCATTAGATATTACCATTCAAGAGCCAGCTCTCATAGGATATGGATATGGCTCACCACAGCCCTTCATGCACATTTACTTACCTTGTTTCAAGCTAAATTATATTCATTTCTATGGGGTTTGTCAGGAAGTAGACATTTTAAATGGAGCAAGTGCAATATGATTTATGCTATTCCAAGAAGTACTAGTCTGTGGTAGCAAAAAACAGAGGAGGAGCCTTGTTTGCCCCAAGCTATGGAAGATTAAAAAAGAGAAATGCTGGTGTCAGAGGAAGAATATCTCGTAAGATTAAATTGTGACCCATTGTTTTTTTAGCCTATCTGTAGAGATCGCAAAAGTTCCAATGGATCCTTGTGGACAGATAGTGGAATGGAAGAGGCTTCTGAGCCAATGCAATCTAATACTTAGACTAGACTTTAGACTAGGCCTAGAGTGACATTACTTTAAAGCTTCACTTGGTCCTTGAAAATCAAAAGTAGACTTGGGTTTCCGGTTTGTCGGCTTCGCGAGCGGTAGGGATTCGCGAAGCTGCGCGATCCCTGCCGCTAGTCGCTTTTGGGGCTCTGACCCGGACGGGTGCGGAGCAAGGCTGCCCTGCAGGGGTAGCTGAAGGTAAGGGGGATCCGGAGGAAGGGTCTGGGGTGTTGCAGACCCCTCCCTGGCCGGCAGAACCCCTTTTTACCAGGACGGTGCAGCGGCGGTCCGTAATGGCCGCCACAAAGAAGTCGGCAGCCGGGCAAGTATGCGCAGGAGGAAGAAGAGAAAGTTATTGAAAGTGAAAGTTCTTCTTGGTCGACCCAGGGTTTTGAGATTTATCTAATTTAATTCCTGGAAAAGATGGTTTTTTGATGATTTTTTCCACAAGAGAAAAAAAGCGGCTATTTTGAGGTGCTGAAAGGAAAGTTTACTCTCCCTCCCGACGGAATTAAGCCGGAAGGGAGAGGATAAAGAAAATATATAAATTTGGATCTTGTTGGAGGAGATGCCTTGAAGATTTGAGGACAGAAATATAATTTTAATAAGGCTTTAAAATATTGATTTGGACTTTTTTTTTATTTGTTTGATACCACCCCTGGAAGAGGAAGGGGGAATTTTGGCTTGCTTGGATTTATTGAGGATTGTGGATTTTGGGATTGTTTTACCTTTCTCTCGGAATATTTGGTTGGTGTAAGAAGAAAGAGGAATAAAGAAAAGAAAAGATTTATTTATAATGGCTTTTGAAGACTTGAGGGATGAATATGAGCAAACAAAAGCAGCCTGCAAAGATGGTATGGAAAAAGCTTTTCTATTTCTAGAAATGGCGCTGGTCAATTACCAACAGACAATGGAACAGATGGAAACAGAAGTTGTTCCAGAAGAACAACAACAAGGAAAAGACGAAGACGCCATCTTTATTGAATCCCAAAACTTATCTAAGGAAGAAGGAAGGAAGAGAGCAAGAAAAATGAAGGACTTAAGATCTAAAAAAATATTTGAGAAAGAGAAAAATATGATGCAAAGTAAATATAATGATAGCAAACAAGAGAAAAAGGGAACACAACAGAGAAGGAATCCCAGCAAGGCAGAGGTTAGAAGAAGAAGGGGGGGGTAGGAAGATTTGGTGGGGGAAGAAAGAAAGGGGAAAGGCGGAGAAAAGCCTCAAAGTTTTAAAATTGGATGGGAGAAGAGGAATTTTTTTTAGGGACAAAGGATGAAATATAAACTTCTGTAAGAAAGATTCTGCTAAGTACAGAAGATGGTATTGTAACATTTATATTTGAAATAGTAAATTAGAATGGTTTAAGATTTAATAAGAAATTAAAATGTTGAAGTTTTTAATAATGATTGATTTTTAAAATGTAATAAAATATTGAAGGAAAGGAGGATACAATGTATTTAAACATTTTTGGTGGATAGAATGTACCAAGGAGAACCGAATTGGGTATTTGTTATGTTGAATATTAATTTTACTAACAGGGGGAGGATAGAAAGGCATCATACTCTGATTAGTGATTTCAGGAGAAATTCTTTTTATTATAAGAAGAGATAGAGGGATAATGAATGGGCAAAAGATATAAATTTAATGATTTAATTAAGATGGATTAAATAAGATAGAATTGTGAAGATTGATATGCGCTGCCCATGCAAAGAGAGGTAACTGGGGCCAAGGTACTTTACTAAAAGATTTTTTTATGTTTGTTTGTGTTTGTTTGTGTTTTATGAGAATATTGGGGAAATTTTTGTAGAAAGACAGGAAAAGATTTAAATATGTAATGATTTGTTTGTTGTTGAAATTTTTAATAAAACTTGTTGTTTTTTTTTTAAAAAAAAGAAAATCAAAAGTAGACTTCAGTCCAATCATCATTGTCAATGGGGATAAAACAAGCTACAATTATCATCTTGAAAATCTGGAAGGTAACCTCTTACCTTCTTACTAAAGATAATGCTAATCAACACAGTAGTAATATATTGTTACCTACAATACGCTTATCATTTCCTGAGATGCAATAAACAGTAACGGCCACTAAATGGTCACTATATTTTACAGATTCACAACATGGTGAATTTTCTTTATATATCACAATGGAAGAATACAGTGTATTTGTATCTATTCTCTGTATTCAGAATTAAGAAAGAAGGACTAACAAGAAAGTGCCACTCCTGTCTGTAGCTTAAGCATTATTTTTTATTTATTGGTAGATCCAAGTAATGTTTTGCTGTATCCTTTTGTATTTCTAAGGCTTCTTTCTGCTGTAAACTCAGGACCTCTTTACTGCTGGGTAGACAACACAATGGCTATAAACATCAGTGTTTCCATGGATATCTTGCCATCTTACGTAAATGAACAGGATGTGGGCATTCTGCAAAGCAAAGCACAGGCATCTTCTGTATGCTCATGAACATTTCTCACTTTTGTTAGGCATTTTTGCACACACAGTTACAGCCCCATGCTTTGTTTTGGAGGATGCACCCGTAACCCAGGAAAATAAGACCAAGCTTGAATAAATGGAGCATTCTTTTTTTTTTTTGGAAAATTTTATTTGGGTTTTCACAAAAACAAAATACAAATAACACATCTTTTTTGAAAATAACATGGTCCCAGGTTATCACTTCTTCATACAGACACAAAACTCAATTTCATGCTCATTTTTATATTCTATTCCATATCTTATTACCATTTTATATTTTCTACATAGTTTTTCCCCTCTTCTAATTTTCTCAACTGTGTTTTAATTATCTCAGTTCAAATCATTATATTTATACTTTTGTCTATCCTGTTACAATTTCACATTATCTTTTCTTATTAAGCAAATTTTTCCCTGTAGTTACCAATTAGAGTATGACACCTTTATATCCTTTAATTTTACCCATTCAAGCTCTTATTTAAGCTTCAATGTATAGCTTTAAGATTATAGCATTCAATATAATACATAACTTCCAATCGAATTCTGCTTGGTACATTCTTAAAATAGACACTATATTCTTAAAAGAAAAAATATATATATATATATATATATATATATATATATATATATATATATATATATATGGATCTTTGGTTATTCGGGTTTTCTCCCGCGTAAGATTCAAAGTATCTAGGCAACATTTCGGCGAGGTCCCACTCGCCATCTTCAGGCTGGTGCTTTCGGCTTAGTGCCAGTGCAAGCAGTGTGTGACCGGAGCTGCCATCTCTCTATATACAAGTGGTGGGGGATGGTGTGCTGGGCTGGTTGGCTCTTGATTGGTTGATGGAGTTGATGTTGGTATAATGGGCTGTGTAATGGCCTTTTGTTGTAGAGATATCCTGGATCTTGTGCTGTCATCTCCTGGGTCGTTAGCCTCTTGTGTTTTAACGGCTTGGGTAATGGGTTGTGTGATGGGCTTGTGAGTTCTTTTGTTGTGGTATCCTGGGTCTTGCGTTGTAATCTCCTGGGTCGTTTGTGTTTTGATCTCTTTTCGATTAGCCTCCTGTGTAGTAACAGCTTGGGTAATGGGTTGTGTGATGACCTTGTGAGATTTATTGCTGTGGTATCCTTGGTCTTGTGCTGTGATATCCTGGGTCATTTGCTGTGTTGTGACTTCTTGAGTTCTTGAGGTGTAATTTCTTGAGTTTTCTGATGTGATGTCCTGAGCGGGTGGCTGTGATGTAGCATTTTGGGTTTTTAATATGGCTTTGAGTTTGGGGTCTGGGTCTGTGTTCGTTTGGCTTCGAGTTCGTGGTCGTGCCACATCTTCATGGTGGGGGTCAGTTCGCTTCATGTATGGTTCAGAGGAGTTTGAAGTGGGTAGTGATGCAGCTGCAGTGCAGCTTCTGGTCTGTGGTCGTGTCTCATCTTCTGTGTGGGTGTGAGTCTGATTTTTACGTGGAAGTGTGGTGGTGGCATCTTGTGTGGCCCTCATGGGTGTGGGTCTGGTGTCATTTATCATGTTGGGTACTCGTCTGTTCATGAGGGCGGGTTTCCAAATGGCTGGTAAGCGGGAGGTGTCATCTCTTTTATTCATGCTGTGTGGGCGTTTTCTATCTCTATGGCTTCTCTGATTATTCTGCTGCTGTGGTGTTCAGTTTTGGCGATAGTTCTGGTATTTTTAAGGTCAATCTCATGTCCTGTGGCTTTGAGGTGTTGGATCAGGGAAGAGGTTGGTTCTTCTTTTTGATTGAGTTCTTATGTTCTTCAACGCGTGCACTTATTCTTCTGTTAGTTTGTCCAATGTATGTGGTGAGGCAGGCAGTGCAGGGGATTTCATATACTCCTTGGTTTTCTAACTCGATTTTGTCTTTAGGGTTTCTTAGGATGGTGGATATTTTTCTGTTTGTGCAGAATGCTGTTTTAATGTTGTGTTTTTGGAGGATCTTGCTGATTTTGTCTGTAGTGCCTTTTATATATGGGAGGAGGGCTTTGCCGTTCTCTTGTTCTCTGTCTTGGATTTTGGTTGGGGTTTCTTTTTGGATTAGGTGGGTGATCTTCTTTCTTTGAAATCCATTGGCTGTTAGTACGTTGGTGAGAGTGTTTAGTTCGGTTTTTAGGTGTTGTTCATCAGCTAAGCATTTTGTTCTGGAGATGAGTGTCTCAGCTACGGAATTGATCTGTGCTGGGTGGTGGTGTGAGAGTGCGTGTAGATAGCGGTTTGTATGTGTTTTCTTTTGGTAGATGGTGTGTCCTAGGGAGCCATTGGGTTTTTTGTATACCAAGACATCTAGGAAGGGAAGTTGATTGTTAGCTTCTGTTTCCATGGTGAATTGTATTTTGGGGTGTAGGCTGTTGAGGTGTGTGAGGAAGTTGTTCAGTTTTTCTTTCCCGTGTGGCCAGATTATGAAGGTGTCATCTACGTATCTGAGCCAGAGTTTGGGTTTGTGATCATATTTTTCTAGAGCTTGTGTTTCAAAGTGTTCCATGTAGAGGTTTGCGATGACAGGTGAGAGGGGTGATCCCATGGGTGCTCCTTCTATTTGTTTGTATTTTTGTCCATTGTAGGTGAAGTATGTATTGGATAGACAGTGGTTGGTCAGATCTAGGATGTGCTTGGGGGTTGTATTTGTTTTGGATGGCTGTCAAGGCTTCTTTTATTGGCACTTGGGTGAAGAGGGATATGACATCGAGCTAACTAGTAGGTCGCTGGGTTGTAAGTTTTGTTTCTTTATGATCTCGATGAACTGGAATGAGTTTCTTACATGTGAGTTGATGGATTCTGCATAGGGCTGTAGTTGTTTGGCGAGAAATTTGGCTAGGTTTTGTAGAGGTGAGCCTATGGAGCTGACTATTGGTCTAAGTGGAGTTCCTTCTTTGTGTATCTTGGGGAGACCATAAAGCTTAGGGCATCTGGATGATTTCTCTCTGGGTATGATTCTTTGCTGGATTTCTTCACTGATGGGGGAGGCTTTTATTTTGGATCTGGTGGTTTTTTCTAGGTAGGTGGTGGGGTCTGTCTTTAGGGGTTTGTATGTGGGGTCTAGGAGTAGGTTGGTTAACTTGGTTTGGTAGTCAGATGTGTTCATAACCACTGTTGCGTTGCCCTTGTCTGCTGGTAGGATTATTATGCTGGTGTCTTCTTTCAGGTTACGTAGTGCAGTTTGTTCTTCTTTGGATAAGTTGCTTTTGGGTGGTTTGCTAGTGCAGAGGATGTTGGTGATTTCGAGTCTGATTCTATTAGCCTCATCAGGGTTGGTTTTGGTCAGGCTGGTTTCAACTCCGCATATGATGGTTTCTGTGGGGATGTGTTTGGGAGCAACAGCAAAGTTGAATCCTTTTGAAAGGACCTTGGTTTCGGCTTCGTGAGGATCTTGTCTGAGATGTTGTGCACTGTTTGTTTCATGTGTGGCTGTGAGGGGGGAGTTGGTTTCTGGCATTGTTGTAGTTTTCTGAGTTTGTTGGTGTGTGTGTCTGTCTTGAGGGTGGTCTGTGTTTCGGCTCTCCAGACAGCGAGTTGTTTGGATTTGTCCCAAAGTAAGGGGTGAATCTTGTTGCTGAGTCTGAGGTGAAGTGTAAGAAGATCTTTGTTGATTTGGTCTAGGAGAAATCTTTTGTGTGAAGTTCATTTCTAATTAGGGCCAATTCTGTTCTTTTTAGGATGCGTTTGGTGGCTGCTGTGTTGGTGTGGAATTTCAATTGGAAGCTTGTGGGAATTAAATTTTGATCTCGGCAGTTGCATAGGAATGCGAGGTCACATAAAATGGAAGCTCTTTGGACTTCAAGTTTTTCATAAGTCCTGGTCAGATGGTGGGTTTCCTCCCGTAGAGGTGCAATATTTGTTTTCTGAGGTTCTCGGGGTATTTGTATGTGGATCTTTGGTTATTCGGGTTTTCTCCCGCGTAAGATTCAAAGTATCTAGGCAACGCTTCGGCGAGGTCCCACTCGCCATCTTCAGGCTGGTGCTTTCGGCTTAGTGCCAGTGCAAGCAGTGTGTGACCGGAGCTGCCATCTCTCTATATATACAAGTGGTGGGGATGGTGTGCTGGGCTGGTTGGCTGTGCTGCAGCCTCTTGATTGGTTGATGGAGTTGATGTTGGTATAATGGGCTGTGTAATGGCCTTTTGTTGTAGAGATATCCTGGATCTTGTGCTGTCATCTCCTGGGTCGTTAGCCTCTTGTGTTTTAACGGCTTGGGTAATGGGTTGTGTGATGGGCTTGTGAGTTCTTTTGTTGTGGTATCCTGGGTCTTGCGTTGTAATCTCCTGGGTCGCTTTGTGTTTTGATCTCTTTTCGATTAGCCTCCTGTGTAGTAACAGCTTGGGTAATGGGTTGTGTGATGACCTTGTGAGATTTATTGCTGTGGTATCCTTGGTCTTGTGCTGTGATATCCTGGGTCATTTGCTGTGTTGTGACTTCTTGAGTTCTTGAGGTGTAATTTCTTGAGTTTTCTGATGTGATGTCCTGAGCGGGTGGCTGTGATGTAGCATTTTGGGTTTTTAATATGGCTTTGAGTTTGGGGTCTGGGTCTGTGTTCGTTTGGCTTCGAGTTCGTGGTCGTGCCACATCTTCATGGTGGGGGTCATACATACATATATATATATATATATATATATATATATATATATATATATATATATATATATATATATATATATATATATATGTATGTATGTATGTATGTAAATAAAACACATTCCATTCCAATTCAATTCTATCATTAATATGCATTAAAATCTTAACATCTTTAACATTTCTTTTCAATTGAATATCATACTTCCTTGGGAACACTTATAAACTTTCCATAGTTAATTCTTTCCCCCCCCCCCATATTTCTCACTTATATTTTTATAAATCATTACTAATAATTAAAAATGTTCCCTTTTATTTCTCTCAATCATTTTAATTCATTTATTTATTAACAAACATCCCACTGCATTACAATAAATATTTTATCCATCATCATATTTTCTAAAGTTATTTCTATTTGTAATATAACAAAGCTATCTTATGTACCTTTGCAGAATCCCTTTTACAATTAAATTTTCACCCATTATCTCTAAACAAACTTATGGTTACAATCCTTATATCTTTTCCCTGTTTCTCCATTTCTTGTTTCTGTCTTTTACAACTTCTTTTCCTTGTTTCTTCCCCCTCTTCTTCTCCCTCCCCTTTTTACCCCCTCGTCTCTCTACTTCTAACTCTCTCATCTGTAATCCCCTCTTCTGTTGCTTTCTAATATTATACTTATCTTTCAAATTGTTCTTCTTCTTTTTGGTTGTTTTTTCTAATCTTTCACTCTCTTTCCCCCCTTTTCTCCCCCCCCCCCCCACTTAAAATTATTTGATCATTAAAGATGGCTTCTTCTTTGTCCCAATCTTCTTGTTCTGCAAGCGTTTCTTGTTGCTTCTCATAGTTCCAGATCTCCATTTCTAAGAATTGAAGCACGAAGCCAAAAGAACATTTCCCTTCTTGTGCATCTTCTTTCCATTTTTTAAGTTCCGTTTTCAGTTCTTCTAAGAGTGATACCATTTTAAAAACTTTTAAACAACCACCCGGTTAATTTTAGTCATCTAGATGCAAAAACCAAAAATCACCAAGTAATCCAAATAATCCAAGGCTGTTTCTACTTGCTTCTTTTTTCCACTCTCTCTTCCTGGGGTTCTATTATTTTGTTACCAAATTTCCATTAAAATGTATCTTTGAGGAATCTTGTTAAAATTTCACTGTAAGTTCCTTTTAATTACAGTTCCGTTCCTTAATTCCAGGCAGTCTCCTCCATTTTTCCAGATCCTGCCCTTCTATTCTTTTTTTTTCTCCTTTCCAGCTTTTAAAAACTTTTAAATGTCCAGAAATCTTTATTATCCCTTTGACTTTTATTTTCAGCTTAGATGCCTATTAATGTCAAAGTGGATTTTTTTTTCAGTTTCTTGCTTGTCTCTTAGCTGTCAGTATAAGGAAGGGAAGAAAAAAAAAACTAATCCTTTCCCTTCTCTCTCTCCTTCGCAGCTTCAAAATCTTCTTTGGGAACAATGTTGTTAAGTTTAAATCCCAGGGTACCTTATTTGTTGTTTTTGCTGTTTGACCCGGTCAACCAAAACTTTCTCTTCTTATCTTCCTCCTGCATATTCTTTTCCGGTCGAGTTCTTCTTTGTGGTGGCCATTTCTGACCACCGCTACAACTGCCTTCGGGAAAGGGAGTAATGGCCAGCTGGGGAGGAGAGATGCAGCTCTCCTCAACCCTGCAGGCAGTCTCCCCCCTCTTCACCACCTCTACGGGGTGGCTTAGCCCCGAAACCAGCCGGCTTGGGGCGCTCCAGCGGCGAGTACGGATCGAAGCCTCGGAGAGACGAGGTTTCGGTCTGTCGCCGAAGAAGCTCAAACCGGAAGTCCTCCATAAATGGAGCATTCTTGAGAATGGCCGCAGGTGCCTCTTCACATGTCAACCCTTTGAGGTAGACTAGATCAGGAAATTGAGATTCACAACTTCAACTAGTACTACTATATGTTATTCAAATAGAACCAGGAGCTTCAAAGTCTGAGTCTGAGTTTTCCCTTTCTTCTCTCTTATAGCCGAATGATTTAGGGTCCAGCCAGGCTCAACTTCTGTCTCAGCTTTCACTGTTTCCCAAACTTAATGCAGACTTGTGTGTTTTCCAAATCATTTCTACATAGTTCATCTCTGTGGCAGTCTACAGTTTGCTTGCCCAGTAAACAGGAATTTTGTGACTGGCTGCTCCCCGGGGCACAAATTTATAAACAAGTAATCCCACCTATTTTGTGGCAGCTATTTTGTGAGAGCACCTTGACATTCTAAATAGGCCCATTGTCTAATCCACTCTAAATAACTAAACAACTAAATATCTAAATAAACAAACAAATAAATTGCTCAATCCCTTACCCATGTGCCGAATATGCTGGGCCATCATTTTTCCCTTAGTGAGAGATGTCACACGAATGCTATTGTCCCAATGCCCTCCACTGAAAAGCAACTTTGCATCATGGGACATTACAAACAACTTTGAAATAATTTGTAATCCTGGTGCAAAAGGACCACTGATGTTTCGTTGTGTTCTGGAAACAAATACTTAAATTAGATCTACATTTCCCACTTATTAAAGTATATTGTTGCCCCAAATCATGAAGCAAGTTGCAATACAAATAAAAGTGCAATATAATAACGTAATAATATTACATCTGCTTGCAACGATATAAGCAAAGGGGGAATAAATTTCAACTTCCAGCATAATAAATTCTGTTTTCTTCCAGTTAGGATGGGAGAAGGCAGAGGGCAAGACAGAGGTCAGGTAGAGGGTTTATCCTCCTCATTCATATAAATATTGATTATGGTATACTATTATTACTCCCAATTCTTATCAGTAACTGCAAGTTTCTGAAATCTGAATTGCGGATTTAAGATTTTATCATCCATTCTCTTGATCTTGCATTACAGCAATCTTCAGGCTCATATCTGAGCTTTGTTCAATCAGGATATATCTATCCTTGGGAAAATGTCTAGAGAACAATATAAAGTTAATTAAATAGCAAAGAGGACATGAATTCAATGAGCCAGTTTATTAAGCCAAAATTAACCATGAGCCCATGATGAACTTTTTCATCAACATTCTCATCCTTCGGCAAAGTCCACTGATTTCTTCAGATAATTTCCCACAGCATCCAGCTCTGAGCAGAAGCTTTCATCACCTATCCAGAAGCCTAATTTGCAGTTCAAAACAGATAATACATACTGAATGTATATATGCATACATACAAACCTCTGCCTGTATGCATATATGTATCTTGATTCAGATATATTTGTATCTTCCTCTGCATAAACAGATTAAAGACACACGAAGAGCTATGAAAATATTCTTTCTCTCTATGCATATCCCCAATGAAGGATCATATCTATAAGATGAGCTCTAATTTGTAAAAAACATGCTAAAATATGTCCCAGAAAATTATGTTTTTACTCACTTGGGATTTGTCACTGTTTGATCTTTAAGGAAAGTGAAATAATTGGAAATAGTTCGGTCATAAGGTAGCCATCCATGAGTTCCAATGATAAAGTTGAGATTCACTGTTACCTTCAGAAAAGAATGTTTTAAAAAAATGAAATATAAGCTTCAGTAACATCAAATATAAATACAATTTGTCTTTCCTCCCTGCCTTTATATCTGGCTACTCTTTTGTGAATCTTTGAATTATAGTTCTGAAAGTTCTGAAATCTATTGATTTTATGTATATATTGCATTAAGATACTACATCTACTCAGGAAACATTAAACACAACAATCACACCAACCATGATAAAAGATACTTCAATACATATTATAATACCCTTAAACTGTCCACCTTTGGATGGAAACAAATTAAAGATTAATAATAAATTAACAACAGACAACAACAATTAATAACCAGTCATTTGGATAATTTCACATCAGATCTTCTTCTGGCATTTTTTGCAAATGTCACTCACCAAAAGTTCTGGACTTCCCTGTGACATGAAAGACCGGTATTGGTTCCTGGGAACAATGGCCTTAACAATGGGGATTCCATCACTGATTCCCTAAGGGGAAAACAGACAGCTAGTTGGTGATGGTAAGTAGGACAAATTAATCTGATGTGACATATGCTAGCATGTAGTTGATATTTAAACTTACAGCCAATGAGGATGCTAATATTAAATAGAGTTTCTAAATAAGTGTTTCTAATTCTGAAATGTAATAGCAGAAGGAACTCCTGGATCTGAATCACTTGCTCAGGTTTTGCTGGAATAGGCAGAATCAGAATTCTGCTGAAGACTTGAAGTGTCAGCTAGTTAGAACTGCCTCTTAAATAATAAAGAAAATGTGGAACTATTTATATAATGATTGCTTATTCATTGCTACATTTTCTGTTTCTCAATTGCCATATTTATCATGGTCAAAATTATCCCACAATATTTGTATAATCCAAATGTGTGTGAAATAAAGCATATAAAGAAATAAAGTATAAATGGGAGGGTAAAAAGTCAGAGGCTCCCTAAAGACAATGAGGAACAGGAGTTGGGATAACATTTTTCTAATTACATTAGATGTTTATATAATTACATTGAATATCCATCAGTACCTTAGAATTGTTTTTTTTTAAACTTAACAAGGCAACTGCAACCATGTATTATTATCTTCTAAACCTACACATTTATATCAGTATGAAAGTGCTCCTTGCTTTTTATGGCTGTACTACAGAATCAGTATAGTATCCTATTCTCAAACTATTATGTAATTCCTCTTTGACTGTTGTACAGCACGACTAATCATCTCAGTTTATTAGTAACAAAGACAAACCATTGGAATGTTCAGAAACATGCTTAAAAACAACCTATCTAAATAAGGAGAACAGCTATAATAATTCCCAAAGTACTAACAATCTTGGCTTCAATGACAATAGAGCAGCATTGAAGCGAATGAGCATCTTTTACAGCAGGGGTGTCAAACTCGATTTCCTTGAGGGCTGTATCAGAGTTGTTATTTGACCTCAGGGGGGCTGGGTGGGTGTGGCCAGGGTGGGTGTGGCCAGTATGATGTCACTTTTGTCAGAGGCAGCTGTGGTGGCCCGAGCGGTCTGCCAGTGGAAACGGGCTCCTGAGCTCTGTTTTTGGCTATGACTGCCTCCTGCAAAGCTCTGCCAGAGAAAATGGAGCTGGAGGGGCCAAGTGCGGCCTTTGCAAGCTCCATTTTTGCTGGCAGAGGCACCATGTTATGTTATGGTCCTTTGTTATTTCCAGGAAAGTCCCGCAGGCCAGATCTAAGCACCCCAGATCCAATCCCCGGGGCTTGAGTTTGACACCCCTGTTCTACAGAATAAGTTGTAATGAAATCCACATAAGATTGTAGAGAGGTTACTTTCAAGCATACTCAGAAATGCGATTCTTGACATTTTATGATCTGCTGGGAAAATGTAATCCTCCTATCCAATCATTGTTAAGTGGCTGCAAAAATGTCCTGGAATCCTCATGCGATTATGGCTTGTGCTATGACTGACAAAAAATCCTCCATCATCACAAAAAATGTATTTTAAAATGTTAAGAATACTTTCTTGTGGCTTAACACTTTGTCTGTCACAATATTGAAATCAAAGCCCTCATCCACAATATATATCTACAGTAGAATTGTAAAAGAAAGAAAAGAGAGCTATTTACAGCATCAAGCTCTGTTAATATGGCACAGTGGTTAGAAGTAAAAAGCACTCAGAGGATAGTAATACCAATACCAATAGCAATAGCACTTAGATTTATATACCATTTCATAGTGCTTTACAGACCTCTCTGAGCAGTTTATAGAGTTAGCATATTGTCCCCAACAATCTGGGGACATTTTACCGATTGTGAAAGGATGGAAGGCTGAATCAACCTTGAGCTGGTGAGAATCAAACTGCTGGAACTCAGCAGAATTAGCCTGCAATACTGCATTCTCTGCTGTTTAGTCAGATTTAAACAATACGAAAGAGTGCTGTAGGCTTTTAGCATTTGCAGAAACTAAAAATACAGATCCGTTTCTACCATCATTGTAGAAAATGTGTAATGCGCAGACTTCTGTCTCTATAGCCATCAAGTTTTTTGGACCTAGAATCCATTTTTGGTTCACCCAATTGGGTGGGAAATTATTATTTCATTTTCAAACACTCTAGAGGCTGCTTTTTAAAATATGAAGTGTAAATAATGTGAAACATTATCAATTGTAAACTGATAACAAATAACTTTACCTCAATAAAGAAGGATTTTAGTTCAGAGAGATGCTGAAACAGATTGAGGGTGGAATTTTCATTTTTGGTCTGTTTCTGCAGCACTTCCTCCACAGATAATCTTGCTGGATGGGGCTCCTAGAATAAATCCAAAGAATTGGGAACACAATAATTCTTCAACAAATTATTGAAATAAGAGGAATAAAGATCATGTGATTTGGCACAGTGTGTGACTGTGAGGTATGACAGGCAAGGCCTGAGGAGAAACCTCTGAAGCATGAGAACCATGATACACAGTCAAAGGCAGACTAAACATTTGGAGATGGTACCTGGGACTGTTAGTGCTTCCAAAGGATTTACCTTCAATAGTTGGCAAGGTGTTTGTCCAAAGTTGTTAATCATCCCTTCTAAGGCTTTTCTTTCTTTCTCATCAGTTAAGGCATCCAGGTCTACAGCTCCTGCAATGATAGTCAAATGGCAAGCAAAACAAAGACAACAATATACCTTTCTGTATATGGTTTCATAAGTATATATTACTTAATATTTCATCACTTGAAGTTGTTATGGGGAATTGTATGCTTGCTCCCTCTCTTGCAGTTATTGTAACATTTCTCCATGTATTTACAGTACAGTAACCTCTCTATCTATCTCAGGAGTGGGCAAACTTTTTGGCTCGGGGGCCGCATTGACTTTTAAAATTTGACAGACGGGCCGGGTCAGCACAATATTTTTTGGGAATCGCCCCCCCCACCCTTCCCGCCCCCTCTTCTCCTCCTCCCCCTCCCCTCGGAGGCCCCCTGAGTCAGGAGTTGCTACCACCGGCGCGGCTCCGCGTGGCTCCAGTCCCGCGTTGCCTCGGGAAGGGAAAGGCAAAAAGGAAGAGCCGCGGCGGTGCTTTGCAACGGGAACAGCGGCACTGGAGGCTCAGGCTCAGCGGCTCCTGGTTTTGCCTTTTCCTTCCCAAGGCAACGCGGGACTAGAGCTGCACGGAGCTGCGCCAGCGGTAGCAACTCCTGACAGCCCCAGCCGGACACCTGAGCGGAGCCCGGGCGAAACTGCCTGTTGCTGCTGCCGGAGCACCGCCGGGTCGCCTCCTCCAAGTAGCCTGCCCGCCCACCGGGCTTCCCCTCTGCCGCACGGCTCGGGGCCAGGCGCGAGCGCCCGCGAGTTAAAAGGAAGCCGAAAGTTGCTGGGAAGTTGCTTGGGTGCTGGGAGCGATTTTTTTCAGGGGCGGGCCAGATTGGATAGACCAACGGGCCGGATGTGGCCCGCGGGCCGTAGTTTGCCCACCCCTGATCTATCTGGTATCCTTCAGATCTATTCAGACTACAAACTCCAAAAAGCATCAGGTTAAGGAAAATCAAACTCTGGTAGTGAAAGAGCAGATTTCATGAGGGCCTAAATGCCAAGGTCTATAACCAATCTGCCCTATCCATTTGGGTGCAACATGAAGAACAAGAATGAACCTAGTTTAATATGTTGAAAAAGATTGACCTTTGTGATCCCATTTGCTCCAGCATGGTTTACAAAGCATTTCCTTTCATTTTTTAAAATTATTCAGCCCTAAGAAATTCTGGTTATTCTTCAACTTCATACTAGTTTAGATGATGTGCTAAACTGTGACAAAATAAAAACAGAAGTTTCCAATCCCCCCCCCCCTATTTATAATGAGCTGAAGAAAAGCATTTAAGGCTCAGGGTGTATTTAGAGATTGATGTTACACATGGACCACCTCCCAGAGAAGGTCTTCAGTTTATTCTGTAAAGAATCATTTTATCATGAGAGGCACAGACTTCTAAAAGTTGATGAATTTTAGCCTTAGAATTTCTGTGGCAATAACATGATTGCCACAGAAATACCATGTGGCATCTTTTCTGACTAAAAGATGTTATTAACAAACATAAATTTCCATGAGCTGCATTTAAGGTCATCAGATGCCTGGAAACTTCATGTAGTCTAGCCACTCTATGAATCTGACAATGCTTATGTCTGTTAATATAATTTGCTAGTCAGAAAAGGTGCTACTAGACTCTTCCTGACTTTTACGCCACCCTCAACTCTACTCTCTCTTCCTGCAGTGTTCAGTAAGAGATGACTGAGTGGAACACTCTGTATGAGGACAAGGAGAACATTTCAAATAAAAATTGGACTTTTATCACATTAACTCTTGTCAGTTAAAATCAACTTCTCAAATCTTAAATATGTGCTGGTAAAATGGTGATGCCATGGACATGTCCATAAAACTACACAAAGATTGTTGGCCAGGATGTATTTTCAATTTTCAATTTAATTTACAATTTTCAGATTTTGTAGTAGCCGTCCATCTAAATATAGGTAGTCCTCGACTTACAACAGTTCACTTAGTGACCGTTTAAACAACAGCATTGACAGAAGTGACTTATGATCATTTTTCACACTTGCAGTATCCCCATGGTCACATGATTTACATTCGGATGCTTGACAACTGACTTACATTTATGACAGCTGAAGTGTCCCAGGGTCATGTGATCACTTTTTGTGACTTTCTGACAAGCAAAGTCAATTGAAAAGCCAAATTCACTTAACAAATGCAGCAAGAAAAACTGTAAAATGGGGCAAAATTCACTTAATACGTTTCTCACTTAGCAATAGAAATGATGGGCTCAACTGTGGTCATAAGTTGACTATCTGTATTAACAAGGTCTTATCTTGCTTAGCT
Source organism: Notechis scutatus (assembly GCF_049901735.1). Classification (NCBI taxonomy): domain Eukaryota; kingdom Metazoa; phylum Chordata; class Lepidosauria; order Squamata; family Elapidae; genus Notechis; species Notechis scutatus. The sequence continues at coordinate 172,474,140 of NC_142009.1, read as the reverse complement.
TTTTCTGGAGCACCCAAAAGTCAGTTAGCCACCTATCACTGTGATAAGTTATCACAAACATGATGTAATGCATACGTATTATCACTCAATAGTTGGTCATTGACACATTGTTAATCATTCTCCCTAATTAACCATGTACAGATGCTAATGAAAGAGAATAATAGACAACCCATTTAATACTATGCAGCATTAATCAAATCATACAGCTATAAGATAGCAAATATTTGATAGAGTGCAAAGTTTTATCCACGACATAATCAAAGCCTATCGTCTTCTCTCCTGCCCTTCCTTGGTTTAGCTTTTAAAGCTACTATTAACCTTTCCAACACACATGATCCAATTATGAACCAAGAATAGATGGGGCTTCATACCTTCATAGGTACAGTAGTAGAAGACATTCAGAGCTTCCACTGCAGCTGGCCCCCTTTGTTTATAGCCAAAAATCAGATCTATCCATTCATGGAGATGAGCAGAGACATATTCTGATTCCTAAGACAGCAAGAAAAAATTAAGTTCAGTACCTAGGTTCTTAAAAAAAAACACCTTCTAGCCCATTTTATTTTTTGAAAAAAAGGCTTTTTCCAAATACACTTCACTTTCCATATTTACATTCATTGAAAAAGATCATCCTAGTTTTATGATAATGTTTTCGCACATAGGAACTGTGAAATATAAGAAAGTAAACCCAAATTACTACAACTATTCAGGAGAAAAAAAAATAGGTACCAGAAAAGTACAATTTAATTCAGCTGTGGTAAAACCTCTAAGGATAAGCATAACAACTTACATCGCAAAAAAATATAAAAAGATTTTTTTCCAAAACCCTTGGCCAGATTAACCAGGTACTATCTACAAATTTTAGTAATTAAATGTTTAATTACTAGCTGAAGTACTATCCATGGACCCAGATGGGTAGCTGTGTTTTGAAGAGCAATTACATAATTAGCAACATTGTGCTTGGGCCACCCGACTTTCAAATGTTATCTCTCAATTCTCTATCCAATTCTCAGTCCAATAAAATCAAAAGCCTTTCAAACAAAGAGTTATTAATGTGGCTATTTAAGAAGATATCGCAGCACTTAAATGTGTCAAATGTCAAGTGCCTGGCTCAACACAAATCAGCCTCATGGTTAGAAAAATATATAACGAATATATTACATGCTGCCTCAACATCTCAGAAGAGGTTTTTTTAGAGCTTGATTTGAACATCTGGACTCCATGGTGTAAGACATGGGAGGTTTCATGGGGTCCCAATCAGAGGTGGTATTCAACCGGTTCACACCGTTTCGGGCAAACTGGCAGCGGTAATGTGGTGTGGGTTGCCGAACTGGTGGCGACCCCTAGTTGGCCATGCCCCCGACCCAGTCGCCCACTTGCCCTAGTCGCTCTCCTAGCTTTCCCTACCATGTGGCCGCCGTGGCACAGCTTGGGCAGATATCCCAGGGCTGCTGCACATGTGCACTGCGTTTGCAGCCGCTACACATGCAATGCACATGTTCAGCAACCTGGGACATCTGCCCACCTGCCTGCCCTCCCGGAGCACATTTTCTTCTTTCTCCTGGCGGATGTGCCTCTTCCAGCCCGGCCTGGCCTGGCCATCCAGCAGGTGGGTGGGCGGATGTCCCAGGGCTTCTCACCCCGCTTGTCGCAAGATGCCTGCAGCTGCTGCGTGCTTTTTTCGGTGCTGTTGCAATCCAGCAGCCGTACCGAAAAAAGCATGCCCTGTTCTATGTGCCGGGCCTGGCAAGTCTGAGTCGCCGGCGCATAGAATAGGGCGGCACCAGACCACTGGAGAAGCAGAGCGAAGCCGGAGATCAGTAGCTGCCTCTTTTGCAGCTCAAGAAGCCTCCCTGAATTGGCCGGCTGGTCTCCTCCTTCTCTGCCTATTTGTTCTGCTGCATGGCCGAGGAGGAGACCACCAGCTGGCCAATTCGGGGAGGATTTCTGCCTGAAAAAGACAGCTGGAGACCGACAAAGAGTCACCTTCATCAGCCACCCCTTTGGCTGGCTGATGTCCTCCACCTCAGCCATACAAAACAAACAGGTGGAGAAAGAGAAGACCAGCCGGTTGATTCAGGGAGGATTTCAGCCCAAAAGATATGGCTGGAGACCGAAAAAGAGTCGCCTCCAGCAGCTGCCCCTTTGGTCGGCTGATGTTCTCCCCCTCGGCCATACAAAACAAACAGGTGGAGAAAGAGAAGACCAGCTGGCCGATTCGGGGAGGATTTCAGCTCGAAAGATATGGCTGGAGACCGAAACAAACAGGTAGAGAAAGAGAAGACCAGTCAGCTGATTCGGGGAGGATTTCTGCATTGCAAAAGAGGCGGCTACTGATCTCTGGCTTCGCTCTGCTTCTCCAACGGTCCGGCACAGCCCTGCTACTCGGACTTGCCGGGCCCGGCATAAAGAACAGGGCATGCTTTTTTCAGTGCAGCTGCTGGATTGCACGCAGCAGCTGCAGGCATCTCGTGACAAGGAGGGCGAGAAGCCCCGGGACATGTGGTCACTTGCTAGCTGGCCGGGCCGGACTGGAAGAGGCGCATCCGCCAGGAGAAAGCGTGCTCCGGGAGGGCGGGTGCTGTGCAGTCCCAGGACCACTTAAAGGTTGACTTTAAGAGCGCCCCCATGGAAGAAGCCGAGAACTGTGAGCAAAAGTAGTGGCAGCAGGGGTGATGGGCATGTGTCCCTCCAGAAGGAGTGTAAAGGGAGGCAGACACCATGCCTCTGAGGAAAAGAGGAGGTGCCGAAGCCCTGGCTATCACCCGGGAGGGTCCCACAGAGGGACCCATCACACGCCCCTGTCGCCCCCGCTTCTGCTACTTTTTCTCTTGTTCTCATCTGCTTCCATGGGGGTGCTCTTAAAGTCGATCTTTAAGAGCTGAAAGATGTTTCATTAGATTGCCGTCAACTCATCATTGGAAGAGGTGTAGTCCCTGAATTCATGAGAAGTCTTCCTTCACGCTCCTTGTGCAGTCCCACCACTGGTCCCAATTGAAGAAAGATTTTGCATTTGTGGAGCACCAGCCATTGAAGACACTGGAAACATTCTTGTCAACTGCAAATTGTACTCTCCAGAAACAGCCACTTGTTTAGCCCCTTATTTAAAAACTAAAAAAATATTCAAGCCCCCAAGAGAAACACTCTTATTTATTACAGGGAACAAACCTGCAAACATCAATAAAACTGCAATTCTCATTTCAAAAGCCACCTCAAAGAGGAAAGAATATCTTGATTATCATAAATTGGAATTAACTATAGGGTGACAATATAGTACAAACTTAAGTTTTCTTCTTATTTACTTGCATTTTTTATTTATTTGCATCAGTTTTATATGTTTGACTCAGTAATTTGACACAATTGAGTTTTCTTCTTCTATTTTACCTAATACTATTTTATCTTACTTATCTACAATTTATCATGTCTATTTTATTCTGTTTTATCTCACTTCACTGTATTTTATCCCATTTTACTGTATTTTACTGTGGTTAGTATTTATGTTTGACATGGTTGATTGATTAATTAATAGTGAACCATACTATATCAAGAAGAATGAAGAGAGAAAGGCCACTGAAAATCATTTTATGTGATTGTGAATACTATTCATTGGTGAATGCCATATCTTTTAAATTGTTTAAATTTATTTATTTGTATCCTGCCTTTATTATTTTTACAAATTACTCAAGACAGAAACATATTCAACACACCTTCATTTCATTTCCTGTCAACTTACACATATACTCTGATAGTCCTTTGTGCTAAACACACATTTTTAAATCAACCATTCTCTCTCCAGAGGGACTATAACTCACCAATGCTTTCCTATGTTTGAAAATGAAGTCTTCTGGAGAATCTGCCCATTTTGGAAGGACAACATCATTTATCTCTTCTTTTGAAATCTGGAGCTGACCAAAATTGAAATCTGCAGATAAGACAAAAGGATTTCAGGTGCAATTAAGATGATAAAATGTTTATCAGAAGTTATTGTTTTCTAAGCCAGATACCATTGCAGGAAAAGATGACAGGAGAAAAGCAGTTAATCAGGAAAATCAATGTCTCATATATTTATTTATATAGAACTGGCTTCTCTGAATTATGTAATAGAATAACAGCATTTATGGCAAAAGTGTAATTTAGGAATTTTTGTATAATAAATCAGATTTTCTATTCATTCTGTAATCACAGAACATTAGCCAATGTGTTGCAGGAGAAGAGAAGGCAGATGAAGAGTAGGAAGATGGCAGCACCCAACTAGGAAGGTGAGGCTCTCGCTCCTGCAGCACTATCACCCTATAAAGCAGACCTCTTGCTAACCGGAGCGATTGGACCATTATCGGCCTTCTTCAGAGAGCCTTCCCAAAAACGCAAACCAGAGCCCAAAAAAACCCGCTGAATTCTGGAGCCCTCCCCTCCTTCCCCAGAGAAGCGGAGCTCCTTCCCTCAAGCCCTATTAACCACACCAGCGGAGCTCAAGGTAGCCAGAGCTCTTGAACTGGATCATTTGGAGCCAGCGGAGTGCAAACAATGCACCTTCATTTAAATCCCCCCCCCACAGCTGATCTGTAGATACAGAGTATCTTCCACACTAGACAACATGTCTCCATTCAAAATCCCCCACACAGTTTCCCCGGAGCCACAGCGGATAGCTGGCAGGGAGAAACAAAGAGAGAGGAGAGACAGACCAAGACTTGAGGAGAAGGACATAACTAGTGGATAGTCCTGAGAGAATTATAAACAGAGATACTGAACTACTTCAGAGATACTGAAGACCTGAGAGGCAGAACGAAACTAGCCTCTACCTCACCAGGAAACAATCAATTAGACACCATTAAACAACCTCTATCTCACCAAGAAACAATCACTTAGATGTCATTAAACCAGTGGTGGTATTCTACCGGTTTACAAAACTTTAACTTTCATTCCTCCATTTAAATTATCCAGCTGATTAGACATTTAAATCCCCACTCAGCTGATTGGACAAGCTCCATTTAAATCCCCATCCAAATCTCATCCATTCAAAACTCCCAAGTGGATGATTGGAGAGTTCATTCAAATCTTCCCCATTCAAATCTCTCAAGCAGCTGATTGGAACATTTCCATGATCTAATGAAACGTAACTGATTAAAGCATCTTCCACGGAACACTAACAAAGCTCCTTCAAGCAACGCTTCCTCTTTAAAAAACAAAACAAAAAAACCCCCAAACAATGTGGCTTTAAGGAAAAACCAAGGAACTTTTCACTACCAACCTCCAATACTTCACTACCTCCATTATTTCATTACCTCAAGACCTATTATTGATAGATAATGCTTTGTCTAAAATAATTGATTTATCATTTAATAGTATAATAATTAATTGTTAAATGACCACTAATTACTGATTTATTGATTGATAGTGATTTAATACTGTATAACTGATTATCTAGTTAATTGATTGATTTTTTTAGTAATAAGTAAACCTTACTATTGATTTGTTCTCTAACTTATCAATTAACATATATTAATTATCAACATTCATTAAGTAACTGTCTACCTGTCATACTAATTTAGCTATTGTAATTTTTCAGTGTACTATTGTCATTGACCATGCCAGCCAAAAACTCCACCAAACATCAACAAAAGAATGATATATCTACCAATGACCTCCCAGACTCCTGCACATGCTTCAAATGTCTTGAAACTATCAATGAAAGTGAAAACAGCATTAAATGCTACCTATGTGACAATCAAGCCCACCTTGCCTGCTTAAACTTAATCAAAAGCCTAGCTGATCTCCTAAAAACATCAGATACATTTCCTTGTCTATGTCCATCATGTTTACCTAAGCTAAACAAAGTACTCTGCCTGACAGAATTGAAAACATAGAATCATTCATGCACGCAATAGAAGAACGCTTAGTAACACATTTTGAAACATCTATACAAGCAAGCCTAATCTTTCTTGAAAAAAAATACAGCACAGATAAGCGAATACCTATCAGCTCAAAATCAAATCCCAACTCAACAACTACTACCACAACTATTACCTCAACTACAATCAAAACTACAACCAAAAATAACCACCAAACCACAGCCACAAATAATCACTATCCCATCAAATAATACCACAAACGATATCCTCTTACTCATCAGAGACATCATGGAACGTGATCAGAAACGTCCAAATGCCTTCTTATTTGGTCTTGAAGACACCAAAGAATCTGATGATATCACCAAAGTTTGCAATATCATAAGCAACTCAAATACAACAAACTCCTGAAGATATCATTGAAATAACCAGAGATGGCTCTGAGTTCAAATACAACGATGGCTTGGTGGGCCCAAGATTTTGTAGAATTGTTTGCAAAAATGAGTCCAGCAAACGGATATTCATACAATAAATGCCATTGCTAAAACCAATACCACCCATAACAAATTTCGCTCACAACCAGACTTATCCATACTGCAAAGAATCCACTCCCGTGAACTCCGCACAGAACTCAAAAAACGTCCAGACAATGGAGAAAAGGACCTGTACATTGACTACCGTGCTGACTGTATCAAAAGTAAGTCACACAACCCGCAACTCAGCTATAACCTTCAACCACAACCCTACCTCAACCAATCCACCATCACCCAAAACTAGGCACGCACGCCCCTAACTACCTCAATTCCAACTACAACTGGCCTTAAATTCAAGCTACTCAATGCAAGAGGCCTTGTAAATACAATACCTGAATTTCTCCTCTTACTAAATACAGCTAAATTTGACATCATATTTGTCTGTGAAACATGGCTCAATGCACCCTCCCTGACTCCATTACCACAGTAAGAGATCAGATCACGAAATCCGTAGAGGAGGTGGTGTTGCTGTCTTCTATAAAAAGTCCCCACATCTAAAAAATATCCAAATTACCCTGGAGCTTGCTCTTCCAGAGACCATCATCTGTGAACTGTCTTTAAATATCACATTTTGATTCTTACTATGTTACAGAGCCCCTGATTATGACATCGAACCTGTAAACAAGTTAAATTCACTAACATGAGCAACCTCCTGCCCACACGCTTTTATCTTTCTTGGTGACTTCAATCTACCTCGTATTAACTGGACCCTAAACAACTGTACAACCGAACCCATACATGCAAACTTCTAAAATGCTGTAACAAATCTGGGACTGGGACAACTAGTAGCCAACAACATTAGACTTAACAACTGCCTCGATCTCATCTTCTGCAACCGTTTGAATTCTACAGACTACAAATTAAAAAACACTTTTCCAACAGTGACCATAACATGATTGACTTTTGTCTCAACATACATCCTCACAAAAATCACCACAACGACAGGATCCCAATTATAACTTCAAAAAAGGCAACTATGAAAACTTTGAGCTTCTTCGGTGACGGACCAAAATCCGTGATCGTGTGTGGTTTCGATCCATGCTTGCTGCCGGAGTTCCCCGAGCCGGCTGGATTCAGGGCTAAGCCACCCCGTAGAGGTGAAGAGGGGGCAGACTGCCAGCAGGGTCAAGGAGAGCCACATCTCTCCTCACCAGGTGGCCATTACTCCCTTTCCTGAAGGCGGTTGCAGCGGTGGTCAGAAATGGCCACCTCAAAGAACTCGACCAGAAAAGAATGTGCAGGAGGAAGATAAGAGAAAGTTGAACTGAAAAAGCAATAACATAAGGTACCCTGGAATTTGAACTATTAAGAATAACATTGTTCCCACAGAAGATTTTGAAGCGGCCAAGGAGAGAGGGAAGGGAAAGGATTTGGCTTTTTTTTTCTTTCCTTCCTCATATTGACAGCTAAGATGTTTAAGTAAGAAACTGACAAAAATCCACTTTGACATCAATAGGCCTTCAAGCTGAAAATAAAATGTCAAAGGGATAACAAAGACTTTTGGATATTCAAAAACCTTTAAAAGAAGGAAAGGAGAGAAAAGGAAAGAATAAAAGGGCGGGATCTGGAAAAATGGAGGAGACTACCTGGAAGTAAAAGGAATTTACAGCAAAACTTCAACAAGATTCCTAAAAGATACATTCTAACTGAAACTTTGTAACAAGATAATAGAACCCCAGGAAGAGAAAGTGGAAAAAAGAAGCAAGAAGAAACAGCTTTGGATTATTTGGATTACTTGGTGATTTTTGGATTTTTGGTTATTGGATTTAAATGACTAAAATCAATCAGGTGGTTGTTTAAAAGTGTTTAAAATGGCATCACTCTTGGAAGAACTGAAAATGGAACTTTAAAAATAGAAAGAAGATGCACAAGAAAGAAGAGGCTTTTTTGGCTTCGTATTTCAATTTTTAGAAATGGAGATCTGGAACTATGAGAAACAACAAGAAATGCTTATAGAACAAGAAGGGCGGGACAAGGAAGAAGCCATCTTTAATGACCGAGTAATTTTAAGTGAGGAAAAAAGGAAAGGCGGGAAAGAGAGTGAAAAGTTTAAGATTTGAAAAAACAACCAAAAAAAGAGAATAGTTTGAAAAGTAATCACAATACTAGGAAGAAACAGAAGAGTGGATTACAGAAGAGAGAATTAGAATTAGAGAGACAAGGGGCCAAAAGGGGGAGGAAGAAGAAGATGGGGAAGAAGGAAAGGAAAAGAAGTTATAAAGGACAGAAACAAAGATATAGAGAAACAGGGAAAAGGTATAAGAATTGAAAGTATAAACCTGTTTAGAGATAATGGATGAAAACTTAATTGTAAAAGGGATTCTGCAAAGGTACATAAGATAGTATTGTTATATTAGAAATAAACTTAGAAAATATGAAACAAGTGTGATTAAAATGATAGATAAAATACTTACTGTAATGTAATGGAATGTTTGTTAATAAATAAGAAAGAGAGAATGAAATTGAAAGGATGGGAACATTTTAATTATTATTAATGATTTATAAAAACTTAAGTGAAGAGAAATATGAAAGAAATATGGGGAAAAATTATGGAAATAATTTCCTAAGGAAGTATGATATTCAATTGAAAAAAAATGTTAAAGATGTTAAACATTGTAACTAACATTAATGATAGAGCTGAATTGGAATAGAATAAGTGTTTTATTTACTATTGTTTTATATATATATTTTCTCTTTAAGAACATAGTGTGTATTTTAAGAATGTACCAAGCAGAATTCAATTGGACGTTATGTGTTATTCTTATAAATTGTAAAAGCATAAATTGAAGTTTAAATAAGAGTTGAATGGACAAAATTAAAAGATACAAAGGTGTCATACTCGAATTAGTAACTACAGGGGAAAACTTGTTTAATGAGGAAAGAAAATATGAAATTGAAATAGGACAGACAAAAGTATAAATATAATGATTAGAAAGACACTGAAACTTAGAAAAAGATATATAATTGAATTTAGATAGGTATGACATAATTAAAAACAAAGTTGAGAAAACTAAGGGAGGGGAAAATTATGGAGAAAATGCAGGGGTGGGATTCTACCAGTTCGCACTTATTTGCTAGAACCGGTTGTTAACATTCTAAGCAGTTCGGAGAACCGGTTGTTAGAAAAATTACTGGCCTAATCCTGTAAGGGGAAGGCAGGAAGGAAACATTCTGGTGTTGCTTACAGAAACTGCCTCTTCGTTAACCCTTATTACATTCTTGGCAGGACTAGACTTCCTGTCTCTAGAACTTCTCTGGAGTTTTTTTCCTCTTTTGCTGGTACTTTGCTTGTGTGGAGTGACCATTTAAAGTTACAATGGCACTGAAAAAAGTGACCTATGACCATTTTTCACAGTTACGATTGTTGCAGCATCCCCACAGTCATGAGAGGCCAGGCGAAGAGATGTGTGCCTCGATGTGAGTGATATTGAGTTGGCCACACCCAGCCAATAAGATGACCACCAAGCCATGTCCACCCAGTCACATGACCACCAAGCCACGTCCACCACCTAAGCCATGTCCACAGAACCGGTTGTTAAAAATTTTGAATCCCACCCCTGAGAAAATGTTAAAATAGCAATAAGATATGAAATAGAACACAAAGACGAATATGAAATTGAGTTTGTGTCTGTATGAAGAAGTGATAACCCAGGATCATGCTATTCTCAAAAAAAGATGTTTTATTTGTATTATGTTTTGTGAACACCCAAATAATTATTTTTTTAAAAAAAAAGGCAACTATGATCTTATAGACAACGATCTCTCATCTCTTGATTGGCAAATTCTATTCACTGGATGCAATACTGTTAAAGCCCATTATAACATATTTTTACTTGAAGTCAAAAGAGTCATCAAACTATAAGTACCAATAACAACTCCCAAAATCAGGAAAAACAAACTACCCATAACAATAAGGAAGCTCCAATACAAAAAGAAATCCCAAATCTGGTCATGTTGCCAATTTATTCCACCAGATAAAGACTGAATGCACCAATTATCACATTAAACAAGAGGAAAACCTTCTATGCACCAATTCCACCCACACTTTCTACAATTTTGTAAACAACAAACTAAATGACTCAAGGTCTATCCCACCCCTGAAAGGACCTAATGGTAAAGACTGCAACGATGACACCATTAAAGCCAACATCTTTAACACATTCTTCGGCTCAGTATTTGTAAACAACAATGGATCATGCCCAGTATTTCCTAGTCGAACCACAGACAACTACAATGATCTAATACATATCGATTTTACAAAAGACAATGTTGAAAAAGCACTATGCAATCTAAAACCATCTCTATCTATTGGACCAGATGGAATATGTGCCTACTTCTTAAAAAAGCTATCCATTGCCATAGCCGAACCTCCAAGCATAATCTTTGAAAAATCTTTCAGGACCAGCTCCTTGCCAAACCTATGGTCATTAGCCACAGTCATCCCCATCTTCAAAAAGGGAGACCCCAGCTTAGTTGAAAATTACAGACCAATCTCTTTATGCTGCGTCACCTATAAAATCATGGAATCAATTATTAACCAATCCATTATCCTCCACTTAGAGACAAACAACCTACTCTCCAATAAACAATTTGGTTTCAGGAAAAAACTATCCTGTAATCTGCAACTCTTACACTGCAAAAACATATGGACTACACCAGTGGTCCCCAACCTTTTTTGTACCAGGGACCGGTTTCAAGCAGAAAATTTTTGCAAGGACCGGGGGGGGAGAGAAGAGAAGGAGGCTTCGCTCTCTCGCTGCTCCACCAGCCCAGGAAGAAACTGCTTCAAAGAAGCGGGGGGGGGGCTTTTCCTGTCGCCGCAGCTATTCCGAAGCGCCCGTTTCACCCCCACCCCCACCCCGCCCGCCCGCGCGCGCGCGCTTCAATCCACAGTGTCCCGTTCTGCCTGCCTGCCTGCCTGCCTGCCTTAGTTTCTGGTTGTTTGGGAGCAGCTTCGGCTGAGAATAATAACTATTCGCCTCTTTTACTCAGCCGAAGCTGTTCCGATTCAACCATTAACGAAGGCAGGCAGGCAGGCAGGCGGACGGGGTGGGCGGACAGGGTGGGGGTGGGGGAGAAACGGGCGCTTCGGAGGTGCTGCGGCGACAGGAAAAGCCCCCCGCTTCTTTGAAGCAGTTTCTTCCTGGGCTGGTGGAGGAGCGAGAGAGCGACTGAGAGAGCTGACCCAGAGAGAAGGACAGGTTGCTTCCTCCCTCCCCTTCTTTCATTTGTGTCCTTGATCCCCGATCCCAGCAGCATTCACCGAAGGTGAAGAAAGCCGCCATTTTTTTTAAAAAAAAATTCTTTGCGGCCCGGTAGAGAGTGCTCCACGGCCTGGTACCGGTCCGCGGCCCGGTGGTTGGGGACCCCTGGACTACACAACTCGATCTGGGCAAAGCAATTGACGCAATTTACATAGACTTCTGTAAAGCCTTTGATTCAGTGGTACACGACAAACTACTCCTAAAAATAAAATCTTATGGTATCTCTGGACACCTGCATAACTGGATAGAAGCATTCCTGTCAAACAGGTAACAAATGGTCAAAACTGGGAGCATCCTATCAAATTCTGTACCTGTCAACAGTGGTGTCCCCCAAGGCAGCGTTCTAGGACCAACTCTCTTCATACTCTACATAAATGACCTCTGTGATCATATTAAGAGCAACTGCGTTCTTTTTGCTGATGATGTAAAACTATTCAACACCACCAACAATACTGCTACCCTTCAAAAAGACCAACTATGTGTCAGAATGGTCAAACAAATGGCAACTTCAAATCTCAACAAATAAATGCTCTGTCTTACATATTGGCCAAAAAAGTCAGAAAATAAAATAAAAGCTGAATAGTCAAGACCTTGTTGATGACCCAAACTTTGTCAAGGACCTTGGAGTACTCATCTCAAATGATCTAAGTGCTAGAGCCCACTGTAACTACATAGCCAAAAAGGCATTAAGAGTTGTAAACCTAATCGTGCGTAGCTTTTTCTCCGGTAATATCACTCTACTAACTAGAGAATACAAAATATTTTCTAGACCAATACTTGAATACAGCTCATCAGTCTGGAACCCGCACTACATATCTGATATTAATACAATTGAGAAAGTCCAGAAATATTTCACAAGAAGAGTTCTTTACTCCTCTACTCACTGCAGAATACCTTATGCCACCAGACTTGAAATTCTAGACCTAGACCAGGGGTTCCCAACCACCAGTCCCCGGACCAGTACCGGTCCGTGGAACAATTTCTACCGGGCCACCGGTTTGCTGGGCGCTGCCATCTTGTTTTGATGAAAAAGTCCTTCCTGTGAGCTTTTCTGGGTAGAAAGCGGCATTTGGGTGCTGAAAGAATCCTTGCGCCTTAGTTTCATCGAGGGGGGGGCGGCTTCGAACAAAACTAAAGCGCGAGGATTCTTTCAGCACGCATGGCAAGGCGAACCGAGCGACCGTCGCGAAGCCGTCGCGAAGCCATCGCGAAGCCCATCGACACAGGTACAAAGGAGGAGTTGAAGGTGGCGGGGAGAAGCGGGGGACAGCTGGCTGGCCGGTCGCTCAGCTCGCCTTGCCATGCGTGCTGATGCCGGTACCGGGCCGTGGATGATTTTGTGATGCCGGTACCGGGTCGCGGCACAAAAGAGGTTGGGGGCCACTGACCTAGACAACCTAGAACTACGCCGCCTTTGGTTTGATCTAAGTATAGTACAAAAAATTATATATTGCAATGTCCTACCTGTCAATGAATACTTCAGCTTCAACCACAACAACACAAGAGCACACAATAGATACAAACTCAAGGTAAACCATACCAAACTTGATTGCAGGAAATACAACTTCAGCAACAGAGTGATCAATGTCTGGAATACTCTACCTGACTCTGTGGTTTCTTCCCCAAACCCCAAAAACTTTAACCTTAGACTTAACCTTTTTCTTATTCATATCCATTTCATGTATTCATAACCATGTTTATACTTATATCTGTTATCTAATAATCACTTGACAAAATAAAATAAATAAATAAAAAAATTTGGGGGGCAGGGGGGAGACTAAAATGCACCATTAGTTTAGAGTCTTTGCATTGCCACAAAATCTAAATCCAGCTCACCCCCATATTCTGTTGACTCTTATCTAGTGTCAATTTAATGCTGATGTTAACTAGATTCTTTATGTATATAGGTTTCAATAAATCATTTCTACTGCAATCCACATGAATGGTCCTGATTCTTTGCACCTGACATAGTGTTACTTAAACAACAAAAGAGATTCCATTATTCTGTGCAGCTTATTATTGGTTTAACTTCTTACGATTTTGATTCTCTAAGAACTCTGGCAAGTAGAAAAATTCTGGGATTAACTCATTCACATCATTTGGATTCTCCATGAGAGCTTGCCAAGTAGCATGAATGGAATGGAACTGTCGATCCGCACAGTCAAATCTGCAGAGAGAAAATACAAAGGCAAACTCCCCAAATTACACATCAATATTTTCACTGAAATTCCATTTAAATAATGGAATTGCACTTAACTTAAGCTCACTGCTCTTCCTATAAATTTAAATATGGGTGCAATTTCTAAAAAAGTAATATACCTACTTATTGGGGTAACAACACATATCTGGAGCTACACATCATTTGCACACATTCCTGCATCACATTTGAACTAAAACACAAAACTTGTCCATTCAAGAACTCTATTTAGCTATTAGCATATAAATGAAGCTCTGGATAGCAATAAATTGCATGGTGTGGCCATTATAAGACTTCATAGGAAATTTGGTCATCTCCAAGATGCTAAGATTACCTGGCAAAGTATCAGAAAGCCACTATCAGTTCCTAAGTTAAATCTCTTATAATTTTTTTAATATTGTAAGCTGCCCAGAGTTATCCTGTGGTAAGATGAATTTTATAAACAAACAAATAATATTTTTGTTTTATTGGAAAGGAGGCTTTTTCTTTGCTTCCTTTACTCAAAGGATCTATTGCATTTGCAGCTCCTCTGAATTATATGCAAGGGGGCTTCTCTTCTGAGAAACAAACATTTCTACTCTTAGCATGTGAAGAAATAATACTTTGTTCACTTTCAAAGAAAGTAATACATTCTGCAATTCAGCCTTTAAGCCAACAACATAAATCGCTTAATATCATACCTCCCACTTTGAAGCTGGATATGCAAAGTGGTAAAAGGTTCAACCCGAATGAGGTAATGCATGACCCCAGCTGCATTGGAGTAGTGAGTCCCATAGTGAAACTTGTCAATAATTCCAAGGGGGTCTTCAAAGTTATCATATCTTAAAAAGCAAAACAGAAAAATAACTGTGAATCTTTTGGTATTTATTGTTTTATTTATTCTGAGAAATTATATTAGTATCATTTACCATCTGAGAATAAAAAACACCCAGATTTTAAAAATAATAGACAAAAAGAATCTGGGAGCTGATCTATCAAGTTTTTCTTTTTTCTTTTTTTAACTAGGCTGGATTGAAACACTAAAGTAAACCAGTATTGACTTTTTAGTTATGACTCTATACCGAATAAATACCATATAGTGAGTCTTTGAAAAGCAAGGAAAAAATAAGAATTTTTGCACTGAAAATATTTTATACAACAATTTTACATTTTCTATACTAATATAGAACACAAAGACTCTGCCTATCATCCAAATAATTCCTTTCAATTAAAAAAATGTTTAAGCATTCATATACACCAACTTCACAATGCTTCCTCCACTGGGATTTCTTAATGTGACATGCAGTCCCAAATTCTCAATGATAAACAACCATTATTTTAGCAATATAGCTATCAACGTTCTTTTTGGCAACAGTTTTATTATTGCTTACTTCCCTCCACGTCCAATAACTCTGCTTCAGTTTTATTGGCTGGGACAATTTAAAATGCTCTTATCCTAAATCTGCTTATCAATGAATACTTGAACAGTTTTCTTCAATTCTTCACTACCATCTGAACAATAAATTCCACTTACTAGTTGGAAGAGAAGAACAAGCATAAACATTAAGTAGAAGTAGATCTATAATAAGGACATCAATTAAATGATTATTTCAAAAGAAATACCTTTCCTTTACAGCTCTCACATTCTTTTCATTCACTACACCAATAGGTTTAGACAAATCCCGAAATACTGCAGGATTATTCAAATCCAATTCTTCTGAAGTATAATCCTGCAGGATCCATGGAAACTTGAACAAAAAGGAGAATATTCTTCAAATCTCATATTTTTTTTGATAAAATATAATATTATGTCTAGTCAGAAACAATGGACATAAATAATACTTACAACCGGATATTGTGCAAGATCATTGTAGGTTCGTCCTGCCATAGTATTTAACTGAATGAGGTAATCAAAATTGGATATTTCCCTGTTCACCCATTTCTAAATAAAGAAAACCCAATGTTGAAGCTAATGTTGTGTAAAAAGAGTTAGTGATGTATTTTAGTATAATTTAAGCAAACAAAATGGTAATCTTAAAGCAGCATTCATGTTTATTCAGATTCATGTCACCCGACTCCTACAACCCATACAGAACTAGAACCATATAACCATGAAAAAAATTTTTTTAATCATATTATTGTTGCTTTCCTATATAATCCAACAAATGTGACTTGCAGCAGAATGCTCCATTTAGGATGAGGTTATGTAAAATAAAGCTAATATTAGTTTTGTCATTGTTGAGAAGGAAATCGATTTCATCCTATATACATCACAAGTTAAAGTTTATTGTACTCTTCAAGTGATAAACTGTTTTTAATATAGAATAGAAGCAGAAATAGAAGTTATCATTTAAATAACTTCTATTTATCTGTATTTTTAAAAATTAGCTCAGACATCAGCTGAGGGAGCTATTATACCAAGTAAAAAGACACATGAATTATTTTTAATGTCCCCACCATTCAGCTTATTATCCTACCTGAGTCAATCCAGAAGTTTTGAATAATTCTTGGGGAGATCTGGTCCCACTAATATTTTGAGAACACAGAGACAGAATTCGGCTATATATTCTGTTTCTTGCCTACAACAAAGAAGGTACATATGTTAATTTATTAAATAACATCATCAGAATTTCCCTATTTTCATATTTGGGCTTGCTGTTTTGGCAACCTGATTCTGGGGCTAATCATGCAATTTATCATTTTACTGTCATAAATTCTCATGCATTTCAATAAACACTATTACATTATTTAACAGTGCTTTGCCTCAACATTTGTCATAACCCGGGATCATGCTATTCTCAAAAAAAGATGTTTTATTTGTATTATGTTTTTGTGAAAACCCAAATAAAATTTATATTAAAAAAAAAACATTTGTCATCTCCAGCAATGATGGCCCACTACACTAAGCGTTGAAGAAGGGTATATGCTCAATGAAGATGTTAAAACCAATGTTGGTTTTCTTTTAAGCATACCTGCATAAAACATGGTATTTGAATTAGATATTTTGGCTTTCATTATTAAACATATCAGCTAGTCACAAAAATAGTTAAAATGCACCTAAGATCCTAATATGAAATAAAACCATTCAATTACTTCACCATCCAAGCTGAGTTCATTTTAGCACAGTCAGGAATACTGTTGAATTGAACTCATTCATCTGTCCACAGGAGATCACTGGCCAAAGTTATTCAGTAATGAAAATGATATTTTAGGGATTTCTCTCAAGGTATTCTGCATAAGAAACAAGTAAAATTACTTACCTCCTTTTTAAAATTAAGGAAATAATTAGTCTGGTCAATAAAGAAGATCTCCAAAGCCGACCTCCTCAGATTATAACGGCGCAAGTGAATCTCTCGAATTTGAGAAAGAGGCCATTTAAAATCAAAACCTATACCTGGATGAAGAAGAATTTCAGTTTATTCTTAACTATATTCAAAGAGAAGGTATATGATAATTATGAAAGTCAAGAAGATCTGGTAAAGTCAAGAAGATCTGGTAACATGGTTGGAAAAGTTAAAAAATGCCAATTGGAATGAGCTAAAATAGAAACCTTGCTAAAAATCATAGAAGGACTGAGCAATCAGAGGCATCAGGACCATATTATTTCAAACTACCTTTTTATAGTTCCCTATCACTGAAAGTCAATAGTAACATTTATTAACAATTAAGATATGAAATAAAGAAGAACTGTAGTATAAATTCTGATCCGTTGTAATCTGTTAAACAAAAAAGAACAAATGACAAATAAATCTGCCCCCTCCAAAGAACCTATGCACCCAGGAAGCAGATAAAGGCAAGCTGAAGTGTGAAGCTGCATTGTGAGAGGCTGGGAAAGGGGTTGGGAGCACTTTCAACTTGCATTCTTATAAATAGATGTTTATGATAGTAGCCATTTTGACAAAGTACTCATGTCACATCCCCCAATCATCAACCACAAAAGATTAAGGGGAAGATTTGGTAATATTCAGTAATATTTTTCTCCATGGCAATGCAAATGGAGAATTCTATATTATTAAGCATTTGAAATATTTCTTCCAGAAATTCATTCCAGTGTGAAAGAGTGTATGTAGCCAATTAACTACTCTATACTACACAGAGTAGTGCAACCAAAGTCCAAAGGTCTTACCTTCTTTTTCAATGCTGCCATCATAAAAGTAAATGTGTTGTGTAGTGACCTCCAGCCTGCCAGATATTATATTCATTATTGTAATAAGTTCACAGTCTTCTGAGAGCACAAGTTTTTCTTTTTGACCCTGCTCTTCCTTTTCATCCCTGCAGCAGAAATATCAAATGAGAGGCTTGGTTAGCTTGACAACACAAACATTACAAAACAAGGCATCAGCATTTCTTACAAAATAATCATTATTTGAACCTCTTAAACATATCTTATACAAATGATCCATCACTAAGTACTAATTATTAAGTAGCCAGATTAGTCTCAAGTATGATTAGCAATGTTTTCACTCTATACCTTAAACAAGTGACAACAGAAAGAAAACACTCCTTAAGAAGATAAAATCATGAATAAACGAAAATTTCATCCTGTAACAAATTTCTCATTTCTAAGTTATGAACAGTGAGAACTTAATTATCACACTGCCAGCACAAGAGATGTTAAACATGATTCCTAAAATATATTTTATTTAGATCTTTTATATAATTAGAAGAAAATATAGTTTGAGCATGTGGTTTTTGAAATAAAATATCTGAATATAAGAATAAAGTAAAAGGGTAGGCAAGTTGTATGTAAGTAAGTAAATAGTTTTGTTTGAACTTACTTAGCAGAAGAGATGTGGTATTAGTCTATATTTACTATCTATGGCCAATATAAAAAAATGACAAAGGATATTATATTTAATTTTTTAAACTATATTTTCAAAAATCATGATATGAAACATTAAAAGTATTTGTTTCCTTGACAATTTTGTAATCTGTTTTCTTATTAGTAGTTTTTAAAAAAAATTGAAAGTTTTTTTTCCTTTGGAATGAAACAAATTTTCATCTATCAGAATGCAGCTAACTTTAAACATTCTAACCATCATATTAGGTGGACTGTTTCATTCCAAGTTTAAAAAGAAAGATATTTCCATTTCATGCATGCTCATGTCTGAATTGGAATACATTTTGTAGAATGTGGAGAGAGGTTTAAAAAAAAAAAATCCTGATGAGTATCCCCACAATATTATACCCTTTGGAACCTGGTTCTGAATTCACATACTCTTCTACATACGTATTTGTACTGGATGTTGGATCTTCATCTGGTAGTTCAAGTATATCATCTTCCATATCACTGACTTTTACTTGCTTCACTGCCTCCAGAAGCAAAGCTTCCCTTGATGGTGGCATCTGTAATACTCCTTGAAAGATGAAGTGGGAATATTCAATTAAACAAATCAATTTCATTTTACACTCTAACAGAGCATGTATCTCAATGAATAAAATAAACATGAAGAACAATTAATCAGTGGAACAACTTGCTTCCTAAAGTTGTGGGTGTTCCAACACTGAAGGATTTTAAGAAGAGACTGGACAACCATTTGTCTGAAATGGTATAGGGTCTCCTGCTTGAGTAGCGGGTTGGACTAGAAGACCTCCAAGGTCCCTTCCAATTCTGTTATTTTGTAACATTGCATTGGCATCACAGTAGGACTCCTTTTTTTCTTTCTGCACATGCAGAAAGGATTATTGAACTAGCCGAAGCACTTTATATATTCCTCCACATGTGTATTTAAGAGAAGTTACTTAGCAGAGCTTTGCAGACTACAATATTGTATTGTCCATACTTGCTCATCTGCATTCTTACTTGTAGCCATTAAGATAAAGAGACAATATGGGCTCCCTAATCTAACATCCTCCAAGGGAAGGGAGAACAATAACTACCTAAAAACAATATTCTCATAAAAAAGGATCACTTAATATTTGCAGGTGCTGTCTGCTACAGATCCTGTTTATTAATTAATTTAAATTTACTTTTATTTCATTCAATAAAACCATTCTGAGTTATTTTACACTGGTTTGAGCCTATTTCCTTCAAATCCTAAAAAAAAATATTGGTTTCTGTTTGTCTACTGGGCTGCCAACATAATCAATCATTCCTCCATCTGTAGAAAAATTCCTATAATTACATAGTTCCACTTATATTATAGTGTAATTTTAGCAGATAAGCAAAAGTAGATTTGCTCAGAAAAGGAACACTTTTAACAGAAACAGAAAATAGAATTTTCTATACTTGAAAGAAATTAAAAAGTTCAGTGAAAAATCAGGATTGAATATTTTAAAGAGCATCAAAAGCATCACAGCCACTTAGCCTCACCTAGATTATCCCTCAGGGCAATGGCCTCCTGGTGAGAGTTGAAATTGTAATTTTGCACTAATTTTAGCCTCATTCGTGAATAATTTTCCACATTTGAAAGTTTCCAGTGAATGAGATTCGGCTTCCTGATGAAAGGGTTATAACAAAAGAAATTGAACAACGTTAGGTATGTGATGTTACTGTTTGTACTGAAAAGAATGAGAAGATACAAATACAAGATCTTTTTTTAAAAGCCTGCAGCAATTATATTTTCTATTTCATTTTTTTCTCTCTCTACTGTTCCAGAGGAAGCATGAAGATCGCTCTAGTTGGGGAAAATAACCTGATTTCTTCTTATAGAAAATGACCATCAAGCAAGCTGAACTGGATTTCTTTGTTATACTAAAAGCATATAGGGAATTGTTTTATCTCTCTTTGATAATTATGAATTATCTCTGCCAATAGCTCAAAACAACCCTGACTTCCCCCTCAAAAGAGGAAGGGGTTAGGCATTTTTATTGCATGTGAAGTCAGGGCTTCAACAAGAATCATGAAATCTAATGGACTAACTGTGATATCTCAAAGCAAGAGTGAGCAGAATTCCAATTGGCAGGACCAACTTTTTTCCTTTAGAATTCTAAGTGTAATCAACTGCAGAGATGAATAAATTAAAAGGCAGGTTTAGAACCTGAGTCCAGGAATTTGTTCCAGGTATCAGAAGTTGAGAATTTGATGTGTGCTACTACAAGCGATATCATTTAAGCAGGAAGAGGAGAGTTATTTTGCTTCTACTTTGGATGAATAATAGATAATGAACTATTGCCAAATTACTGCAAGTCAACAAGCACTCCAACTTCTGCCCACCCCTGGAAAACTAACCATGCAACCATCAGATCCCAAAATGTGCTACAAAAATATCCAGGATTTTCTTTCTCTTTTTTTATTGTCACATGAAGGGTAAAATATGCTTCATGGAGAAAGAAAACATGCTGATTTCCATACCTTTCAGCCCAAGGGCCTTGTTCACAGGTAAGGTAAAGTTTGGCAGCTCTCCACTGTCTCAAAGTTGTTGTGTGCTGATTATTTAACTGTTTTAGCATTCCATTGTAACGCATGTTCTCCTGCCGTGCCCTCCGGTTAAATGGCTCTACAAAAAATTCCTAGAGACAGAAACATAATAAATCTTAAAGAAGTGCTTAGGAAGGCTAGAACAAAGGACTTGAAAAACCTGTTAGATGAGAGCTTACTGTAACAACAAAAATAATAATCCAAATTACATATAATACATAGAAGCGAGTGTGTTCCTTTTTAGTCATTAACCAGATAAAAAAATATAACTCTGTGCATCACTAGTCAAAAAAACAAATGCACCCCAGGCAAACCTTTATATGAAAAATTGATTCCAACATCAGCCAAAGGAGAATTAATGTTAGATTTTCTTTCCTTCACTGTCAAAGATACAATATTGATGAAAGACAAATGGTTGACACCATGTCCTATGGAATCCAGTCTCAAAATACAAGTAGTCCTTAAGTTACAACTGTACATTTAGTGACAATTTGAAGTTACAATGGCACCAAAAAAGTTACTTATGACCATTTTTTACACTTATGACTGTTCCCCATGGTCATGTGATTTACATTCAGATGCTTGACAACTGGCTCATATACATGACGGTTGCAGTGTCCTGGGGTCATGTGACCACCTTCTGATAAGAAAAATCAATAGGGAAGCCAGATTCACTTAATGATTCACTTAAGAAATGTGGCAAGAAAAGTGATAAAACTCACTTAACTAATTTCTCACTTAGCAACATAAATTTTGGGCTCAATAGTGGTCATAAGTTAAGGACTGCCTGTATTGCCATCTTAACATGATTTTCTTGCTGAGGCAAACTTCTGAGAAAGTCACTCAGATTTTACCTGAAATTTGAGCTTGCTTTCTCCTCTCTCCCGTTCACGTTTATGGATGTTGACCATTAATGCCTCAAAGCAATCCTTCCAATATAGTGCCATACGTTCATGGCCATCACTGAAAATGCTGAGCTCGTACTGCTTCATATTAGGGATAATCTAGTTCATGAAGCATAAGAAGGTTAATGCACACTCCCCTTTTTGGAGAGAAAAAGCATTTTAAGAAATTACAACTTACATATTTGTCAATGTAAGCTTGCCATTCATCAGTTCTACAATAGTCCTGGAAATCCTCAAAAAAGGAAGGGCTTCCATTAGTAGAAGGCAAGGAAGGCAAGTGTAAGTTCATGAACAGAAGGTCATATATTTTGGAAATAAGAGTTCGAACTAGAGGGATCAAGAAGGAATAAGTTTCAGTCTTTTCTTGGATAGATCTGCTCAGGATGCCTTCCAGTTTTCCCAGCAGGTAACAGGATTCCGCTTGGTTGTCAAATACTTTGGTCTGAAGGAGGGTGTTGAGCTTGGCTGCAGCCATTGCACAAACCTGGAATAGGGTAAATGGGAAGAAAAATAACAGTCAAACAATACAGATAATGTAAGTTATATATTTTTCCCAAAAGATATTTCAATTCTCCACTTGCATCTCTTCAAATCCCAAACATTTTGGGGTCCTGGGGCACATTTGAAATTTTGAGAGCATACTACAGGGACTCTCTTGAAATGCTTTTGATGGTGGCTGTCATAAGTCACTGCGTTGAAGCCTTTCCAAGGGCATTTCTGTGCTCTAGAGGCATTACTGAAACTTTAGGTAGTACTTGAGGCTGATCCTTATTTTGCGGTTTGTTGATTCCCATTTGATATTGTTGTCCTGAGATAAATTAAGTAGAGCAAGAAGCTTAGCAGGAAAAATATTATTCCATAAGGGGAGAACCTACATTTGCATTTAGAATAGAATAGAATATTTTATTGGCCAAGTATGATTGGACACACAAGGAATTTGTCTTGGTGTAAATACTCTCAGTATACATAAAGAAAAGGTACATTAGTTAAGAATCAAGAATCATAACGTACAACACTTAATGAGAGTCATAGGGTACAATCAACAATCAAATCATACTAGGAAACAGTCAAGTGGGAGGAGGATGGGTGAGAAGGAGTGGTGAGAAGATTAACAGTAATAGTAGTGTACACTTTGTAAAGTGTGTTGAGGGAATTATTTGTTTAGCAGAGTGATGGCTTTCGGGGAAAAACTGTTCTTGTGTCTAGTTGTTTCTCTTTATAACTCAAGGCACTGCACACAGGGCTCCCAAATATTCCTGACTTTCAGTTGGCTCAGGTCTTATTGTTATTATGATAACCATGAAAGCACAACTCAATAAAATTAGACATATCAAAAGCATTTATTAGTGCACCCAAATTATATATTGATTATTAGCATATTCTCACCATACATTGTATTTATTGTTTATTTATATTTATATTCAAGCCTTCTTCCGAAAAGCCTCAGAAATATATACAGCATCTTCCTGAATCCTTTCAGTCTTTATAAGGAAGTTAGGCTAAAAAAGACACTCTAAACTAATGATAAACTCTGATTTATTATGAAGAAAATATTATATCTTGGATTCACAATTTCTCCACAGGTAGATGGACTTAATAAAAAGGACATTTGTCATTTGAAATAAATCAGTGGCCTAAACAAAAGAAGGGAACCATGGTTTGTACAATGACATATTCTAATCAGAGAAAGCAGAAGCTGGTATTTTTTCCTGAATTGTATTTAGACATTCTCATACATTTATACATTAATAAATTATACTTTAAATCCATCCAGATAGCAAAGTTCTCTTTTATTGTGTATTAAGTAAGGATATTCAAGCCCCAAATTTGCCAGAAGGTATTTCTTTGCGAAAGAAAATCAAAGTTTACCATACTTGTGCACAAAAACCTTCAGTAATACAACACACCTGTAAATTATCCTGTCCAATGAATCCAAGAAGCAGCTGGACCTGTACTTGATAGAGCTTCACGTTTTCTGGGCCAGAAGAATACCAGATTGCCAAAGTATCCACGAGCGTCACCAGTTCTTCCAAAAGCTATGCAGAATTAAATCCAGAATTAAGAGAAAAAAAGTTCAGAATGTAAGCTGAGGAACATTTGAATGCATGGCCCACAACACAAGAAGGTATAATGTTCAATTGTGTTATTTTAAAATGTTTCTATTCTGTCACAGTTAAAACTATATAATGATTGAGGAAAACTACTATAGAATTAGAATGACTTGAGTTTGATTATTTGGGAGGATTTTAATAGATTTACTATCATT
This sequence comes from Notechis scutatus, assembly GCF_049901735.1. Taxonomy (NCBI): domain Eukaryota; kingdom Metazoa; phylum Chordata; class Lepidosauria; order Squamata; family Elapidae; genus Notechis; species Notechis scutatus. The sequence goes on along the minus strand of NC_142009.1, from coordinate 172,449,793 downwards.
TGTTGATGTTTAGAAGTGTTGGCAAATACTTTTTTATGTTAAACCCTTGCTAGAGAAAAGTGATCCTTACTTTTTTCCACACCTGGATAAACTTTTGAAGATTAAGAGTCACATGGTGTCGTGTCTGAAGCCAGTGTGATAAAGCAGTGAGTACAGTATTGCTGGGTAGGGACTGAGGTGACCTGAGATCTGTTATCCATAATGGAAAATAATTGGGTGACTTGGGGGTCAATTGCTCTCTCTTACCCCTAAAGAAGGAGGCAACGATAAATCATTTCCAAAAATATTGCCAAGAAAGCTGCATGGATTTGTCTGAATAAATCAAGACTGACCTGCACCAACAGATCATAATTGGTATAGTCAGGTCTACTTATGGACAACACTGTCACCTAAAAGGAGGGAGGGGAAAAGCTGGGAAAAATATATTGATGAAGCAATTCAACTGTTCATTTCACAGAAGCTTTGTAAGTGGAAGATAAATGACAAGCAGAGAATAGAAATTGCCAAACAGCAACATTTGTTATCACTGTATAATTTCTTCCTCACAGAATCTTTGATGAAACTTTAAAATGTATTTATTGACTAAAGTTTTTAAAACTTACACTTAAAAATTAAATTTGGAAAAATTATTCTTAGAGAATTTACCAAATACTCCAACAATACTTGAGGGCAAATCCATGTAAATGTAATTTAAATTTAAATCATTTAAATGTAGCCTTTTAAATCAATATCTTGTATTTTCAAAGAAGATGAAAATGTAAGCAATTGCACCTGATAATTGGCATCTTTCCAAAGCTATATAGTTTCATACTGACCTTTTCTGTCCAGAGTCTTGAATTCACGAGACCTTCTGCTTGCAGGAAATCCTGAACAATGAACAAGAGTCGGAAAGCATTTTCTGTGTACACTGGGAGGGATTTGGCTTCTCTTGTGTCAGTGACTGCCCACTCCAGCATCTTCTCTAACAAACTAAGTTAAAAGAAAGAGGTGGCACAAAATGAACAACATTTGTGAATTTTAGTTACTGATGGAAAGGCAGCAGGAAAACAGCTAAACTCAATGTTGCTATTATTTAGCTTTTGCCACTGCAACCAAGAAATTATATTCTGTGAAATAGTCTAGTTATGTTCTCAGATGTTATACAAAGTTATGTTCTACTTTAATGTTCAAATTAATCACTCTAGTTGTCAAACAGAAGAGTTCCCATGAGACAGTCCCATTGTTTTAAGGGGCTGCTTTTGTCAAGCCAAAAAGCCCCTACCTTCCTGTCTTTTTATACAAGCCTGAAACACCTGGTTCTGCCAGTTGCCCTTGTGAGCCAATATGGGAATACCACACTGGAGGTGGCTATTAGACAAATAGCTATCTCCACCTCACCCCATGCCGCCGACTCCCTTCCCTACCATCTTTTAATTCATATTGCTGAACTTTCATTATGTTTTACTGTTATATTTACATGTTTTATAATTTTTATTCTATTGTTGTAAGCTGCTCAGAGTAGCCACACAGCAAGATGGACGACAAATAAATTTAATACAAAAATAAATACATAGATTTTTTTCACCCATTCCATTTTAGCCTTGCATACCCCAAAAAGTGAATCATCACATTATGGTGATTCTCCAAATGGGAAGAACTGGCATGGGCTGACAGAGGAAATTGGCTTCAGCAAAAGGAACCTCCATTTACAGAAGCTGCCTCTCCTCTCCTGTCAGCGCCTCCTTAACTCAAATGCATGTTTTCTGGGGAATAGAAGAAAAATGTGTAGCTCCTTTAAGGAGAGAAGGTCTAGCAGACATAACTGGAATGCACGCTCATAACTGCTCTGAAACCCTTTATCAGCTTTAGATCCAAACATCTATTCCTGATGTTAAATCAGAAAGGTGGTGGAACCAACCTAGCTTTTTAAACTTTTGTAGAACTGTAAACTGAGTTTGAATATCTCAAAATGCTTACTGGCAGTCTGGTCTTTAAGTTATATAAACACCTATTTGGACATTTTGCTCCTGATATTATTGCCATGTCTGAAATTCTGTATTTGTTAAATATAACACAGGAATTAAAGAAGCTTTTGTGTTAGCTTGCCTTTAAATAGGAAATGGAAGGAAGCAAATAAAATAAATATTCACTATTTACTCAGTTTCTGGATCTAGAATGTCTGATTTGTGAAAACAAAGGAAGCTAGTTTCTGCTGTTAGTATACATAAAATTATTTTGCATACATACATTGGACCCTTCTCACAAAGGAGGCCCTCTTTTGGACATTCAATCTCTGAATATTTGACCATCTTGTAGGACTCAGGGCTCAAAATGGCATTTAAAGTTGAATAAACATCATGCTACCCACAAACAGTAGGGCAGTGGGTTAATTATATACCACTCAGTATCTGACAAATAATACTATCCAATATGGTTTGTTACAAATCTCTGCTTGTTGATGCAATTCAAGAACTGAACCATTAATTCACATGGTCTGACTTGTCATACCATTGCCTTATCATTTTGCACATGGGGATAATCATAAAAAATATAATACATTGGAAATAAAGCTACAACTGATTTGTGAAATAAGTCCCATTTACATTATTGAATACTGTAAGGACAGACTCAATTAAAAAAAGACAAGAAAGATACTTTTGAGCAATATAGACAAATTTTAAGCACCCTCTTCCTTCTCTTTAAAAATAACTTATGTGGTGTTTATACTGTTAATTCAGATCACATTAATTAACTTCAGGTCATCATTTTTCTTTTCTGCTTTCCATTATCACTCTTTTTCTTTCAAAAAAACCCCAAATTTTGAAAAGTAATAATTTGACCTACTTGAGTTTAATCTCATCTGATGGTAGTAGTAATTCATTAGAGATGCCCAATTTGGTAAGCGCAGAAAAAACCTGACCCTTCTCAATCCAAGCTGCATCATCTGATCTCTCAATGCCTTTCCACATCACACAAAGCAAAATATCTGTCAGAAGCTGAAGGAGATCTTCTTTGCATCCCTAGTAAAAGCAGACAGACATTTTAAAAGATCACAGTAGTTTTGAAAAGCATCTTATTAATTTTACTTAGAAAGAGCAGATCAATTCCACTTCATAACAAAGATTCACAGCTTATACACTGCTCAAAAAAATAAAGGGAACACAAAAATAAGACATCCTAGATCTGAATGAATGAAATATTCTTATTAAATACTTTGTTCATTACATAGTTGAATGTGCTGACAACAAACTCACACAAAAATTATCAATGGAAATCAAATTTAGCAACCCATGGAGGTCTGGATTTGGAGTTACACTCAAAATTAAAGTGGAAAAAAACACTACAGGCTGATCCAACTTTGATGTAATGTCCTTCAAACAAGTCAAAATGAGGCTCAGTAGTGTGTGTGGCCTCCACGTGCCTGTATGACCTCCCTACAACACCTGGGCATGCTCCTGATGAGGTGGCAGATGATCTCCTGAGGGATCTCCTCCCACACCTGGACTAAAGCATCCCCCAACTCCTGGACAGTCTGTGATGCAATGTGACGTTGGTGGATGGAGCGAGACATGATATCCCAGATGTGCTCAATTGGATTCAGGTCTGGGGAATGGGCGGGCCAGTCCATAGCATCAATGCCTTCGTCTTGCAGGAACTGCTGACACACTCCAGCCACATGAGGTCTAGCATTGTCGTGCATTAGGAGGAACCCAGGGCCAACCACACCAGCATATGGTCTCACAAGGGGTCCGAGGATCTCATCTTGGTACCTAATGGCAGTCAGGCTACCTCTGGCGAGCACATGGAGGGCTGTGCGGCCCCCTAAAGAAATGCCACCCCACACCATTACTGACCCACTGCCAAACTGGTCATGCTGGAGGATGTTGCAGGCAGCAGAACGTTCTCCACGGCGTCTCCAGACCCTGTCACGTCTGTCACATGTGCTCAGTGTGAACCTGCTTTCATCTGTGAAGAGCACAGGGCGCCAGTGGCGAATTTGCCAATCTTGCTGTTCTCTGGCAAATGCCAAACATCCTGCACGGTGTTGGGCTGTAAGCACAACCCCCACCTGTGGACGTCGGGCCCTCATACCATCCTCATGGAGTCTGTTTCTGACCGTTTGAGCAGCCACATGCACATTTGTGGCCCACTGGAGGTCATTTTGCAGGGCTCTGGCAGTGCTCCTCCTGTCCCTCCTTGCACAAAGGCGGAGATAGCAGTCCTGATTCTGGGTTGTTGCCCTCCTACGGTCTCCTCCACGTCTCCTGATGTACTGGCCTGTCTCCTGGTAGCACCTCCATGCTCTGGACACTATGCTGACAGACACAGCAAACCTTCTTGCCACAGCTCACATTGATGTGCATCCTGGATGAGCTGCACTACCTGAGTCACTTGTGTGAGTTGTAGACTCCGTCTCATGCTACCACTAGAGTGAAAGCACCGCCAGCATTCAAAAGTGACCAAACCATCAGCCAGAAAGCATAGGAACTGAGAAGTGGTCTGTGGTCACCACCTGCAGAACCACTCCTTTATTGGGGATGTCTTGCTAACTGCCTATGCTTTCCACCTGTTGTCTATTCCATTTGCACAACAGCATGTGAAATTGATGGTCAATCAGTGTTGCTGCCTAAGTGGACAGTTTGATTTCACAGAAGTGTGATTGACTTGGAGTTACATTGTGTTGTTTAAGTGTTCCCTTTATTTTTTTGAGCAGTGTATTAAAAACTGCTAATATTACAGATTCTAAAATGAAAATAGGCAGCTTTTTTGACTGATGAGCTCCAGAAAACTATACAATCATATCTTACACTGTTTTTTAAAAGACAGAAAAGGAAACATATTGAAAGAGGTGGCCTAAAAATAGGTGCAAAAGTGCAAGAAACTTAAAATAAGAAAATAAATAACCCAGAGCAATTTGCATGACAGTTCTAAGATGCATCTCATTCATTCAATTTCTTTCATTCATTCACTCACTTACTCATTCATTCATTCATAATGATTTGTTGAAAAATGTATATGTCACCCATCTTATACAAAGTAACCTTAGATGGCAACTATAAATCAAATATAATTAAAATTAAAAACCATAGTGCTCCAACCAAAGCATTTCTGAAGTATCAGGAGGAAAGAGGATGTACTGTATGGCTCTTCCAAGAGATGCACATCTGGAAACTGGCTAACAATTGTCTGCTTACAATCTCAAGCAATCCAGATGGAGATAACTGCCAGACTTGGGAAAGAAGCAGGAGTATCAATTTTGTATTTATGTACACTGGGGATATCTCACTAAATTCTTACTGATTCATGTTATTTTTTTAAAAAATCAGTACAAACCAGCAAGGGTATATTTTAGCCATGTACCTCATGAATTTCAAATAAGGAAAGATCAGCAGCAAATACCAGGTCCTCTGCAGCATTTGGTTCCTTGTCAAGCTGTCCAGAAAATGTCTTTGTATTCTCTATGGGAGAAGGGGTGCTGGGCAGACTATCAGCCATCTGGCTCCCACTGTCACCCAATTCATAAGAGTCAACACTTGAGAGGTCTAAGCTTAAATGTAGATTCTTCTGCCACAAGTCTTCCTGGTCCTCAGGCCTAAAGGGCATCTCCCTCACAGATGTATCCTCCAGCACTGTCACAGATTTGCCATCTTCTAAACTCCACTGATCACAAGAACCATTGACAGATGCAAAACTAGCACCATCTTCCCCATCAGCCTTGGAAGTACGACCCTGCTGATGGTCTTTGGCAGAAGCACGCTTATCATCTCCTTTAGTAGAGTCGCTTTTAGTGTCCCTCACACCATTCCTGACATCAGCATGCTCTTTCAGGAACAGTCGAGTCAGCGTCTCCTGCCACCCAAGTTGCTGAGAAATCTGTTGCGCTGAATCTTGTTGGGAATGTAGGATTTGCAAAAGCTACCAAAAAACATAGATTCAAAGGCAATACATTGTAAAAGTTTTGTGTGCTTTAGATTTATTTTTGTTTCCTGAATGAAATACAATAAAATAACTTTCTCAGTTTCTTATAACCTACTTATTATTCTTTCTGTTAAACGCTTATAAACTAATACTAACAATAGCCAGAGAAGTGTTAAATGAACATTGCAAGTACTAAGCTAAATAAAACCATCTTTAGAAAAGTCCCATTTAGATGAATAGGGCATGGATTGTTATTAACATTATATCAGTTTGGCTAGGGCTCTTTACAGAACTTTTTCCCATATTCCCAGAACCATGCTTTCTATAGCTTCTTAAGAAAAATAACTCCAGAAATTAAGAAAAGCACAATAAAAGGAAGATGAAAGCTAGCATCTGGGATTGCCTGGTGAGGGTGAAGGGAGCAGCAAATGCTACTAGTAGGAAGAGCAAAACCATAATATGTTTTCCACTAAGTTGCTATTCCTCCCTGAGAGAGAGGGGGGAAGGGGAGAGGGAGGGAGAGAGGGAAGAATAGAGGAAGAACAGACTCTGGTTGCTAGTATGGCTTTTTCTCCAGCAACCAAAGCAGAAATGCCCCTGGAAGCACAGAGTCCCATGGCCAGATGGGAGGGTGAGGTTCTGCAGCAGGATAATTAAAGTTACCATCCTCCTTCTCCAGCTGAATCAGAATGCTGACATAAGACTGAGATGGAGGCTGCTTTATGAGGATATGTCCTTAGGCAAATGATTAGGGGAACGATCTGGTGCTTAGGTCAGAGAAGCATGAAGAAGAGGTCCAATTATAGGATCCATCCCATAATTATTTAAGTCCTAAACAATGTCCACATTTGTCTTTTCAAAAGTAGTAAATTTAATTTCAGTATATATTACTCTATACTGGACGCACAGACATCATAAAAATGAAAGCACTGAATGCCAAAGATATATAACCCACAGAGCACTACTGAAAAATGCTCATCTTAGACTATCTTTATTGTGCTCTGAAAAATAGATGAAGAGAACCAGATATTGTCAGCCCTATGGAAAAACCAACTGCACAGGAGAACTAAAACTACATTTTATTGACAGAAGCTCTGGTAACAAAATCTTGCATGCCAAATTGCACTTTTCCTACCATCCCTCTTATATCCTAGTGAATCAGAGATTCAGTCTGAACCAGTCTACCTCAATATTAGCTTGTTTCCCAGGATTTAAGGACTGTTTCAGCCCTCTTTGTTTAAATAACAATGGTTCTTACCGATTTCCTCAAAGCCATCTCCCTCTCTTCAGATACAGTATAAAGGTAGGATTAGCATTCAAAAATGCAGATCTTACTGCAAGAACTATGAAAACTGTTAAGAAAGAAAGCCAGTGACTGCCAAGGCCTGGCCTGATTCTGGACAGGAAGAAGAGTTTCCATCTATTCCATGTTCTGATAATAGGTTTGCAGATTGTCTTCTGACTTTGGTGGTACTAGCTGTCTCACTAACCATTAGATTGGTTAATTTCAATTGGTTAATTTCAATTGCCAATTTCAATTGGCAAATTTCTCTCAGGGTGCACTATCAGCAGGAATATTATTGAAGATAGACATATTATTACAGAGAAATGATACACTTGCATCTTATCCTCTGCAGCTACCTCTATAAGAGCAATGGTCTGAAGAGTTCACCAAGTATTTAAGAAATCCTAACATCCACAATTATTTTCCAGACTATTAATAGGCTGACCACTATTTAATATTAATGTGCCTCCCCACAAAGACACTAACCTTTCGACAGGCAGCCACTCTTACGTTTAGATCTGCTCGATGAGCCAAGTGCACCACAGCTAAAAAGTCCTTGCAATTCACAAATGGATCTGTAGAGTACAGAAACTTATTACAACAATAAAGAAATTCATTTCTATCAAAATGCCATAAAAGTACAAAAATATGGCTATCAATATATGTTTGCTATTTTGCTAGCTAGCCATATTTCTGCTATTTGCACATTTTACAGCATGTTATGCTGGACATATGCTATGTGGAAAAGCTAATAAGCATTTGAGTACCAGCATGCAGAACTTGGTTGAAAAGGTTCTTCATAAGAGAAGTGCTAAGTGGAGATTCATTCAGGAGCAGACCCAATCCAGAATAGCCAACTTCTCTGAGTTTCATACGTTGTTTGCTCCGTTCATAAACTTTAGTGCATTTAAGCATTTGCTCTGCAATCTGCAACACATACACACAAAAAACATGAACTTCTCAGCCAGGGACAAACTGAAAATTCTGCAAACAGGACCTCAGTGGAAAAGCAGAATTCAAATAGACTTTTCATAGAAAAAACAACTCTATTCTTTAACTTTTTATTATTATTTGCCTGTTGATTTCTGGAAGTTACATCACCCAGCACAAAATAATAGTTTCCATAGTTATAGCCCAAAAGATGCCCATCATTATGACAAATGGTGTCTACATAGGAAAAGGAATTTGCAAATTACAAAGCTGGACTAGATTTGTGTGTGATTTTGCCAGAAAGTGAGATGAAGAAATACAAATCTCATAAGGAAGTCAGATTAAGCTTTCTTTCCTGACCTCATGGACCTCAGCTACTTAAGATATATTGGCATCTCTCTATACTCTATCCACCTTCTAAATATCTCCCAGAAGAAAAAGTATTTGTCAATTCCCTAAACTTAATACAAGCTAATTTGAAAGAGGAGTTATGCCTTGTTTCTTCTTCCAAAAAATCCATGCTTCATATAAAAATGCACAACCTTGCTAATACCTTCAATCACTTTAGGAGAGATGTAAAACAAAATTACCTTGAACACAAGTTCTTGTAGTCTATCAGAATACCTCTGATTCAGTAGAAGAGCATAAAGGATGTCTGCATTTCCTGGTTCAAAAAGCAATAAGAAAAGCTGATCTCGGGTTGGGCAGGTGTTAAGCAGGCTGAAGAGCATATCCAGAATCCCAAAGAGCTTGGGGGCGGGGGGGAGAAAAAAGGCACACACAGATCATTAGAATGCAAGTCATTCTTGACATTCAATATCATTAAAAAAACATTAGTCACCAGTGGCTTATCTGAAATATGGTATGTTTAAAAATGCAAACAGAAACAACACCTGTTACTGTAAGAGTTGCCTCAGTTATTCAGACACAGGTCATTTTTTCAGCTTATTAAGAATGTAGCTGAACTTTGAACCTCAACTATATAGATACTTATAGCAGAGATAAAGAGATCTGTAAGAACAGGAGGTAGAGAAATACATGGCTGTTCAAATAATTTTTAAAAAGCACAATGAAAAAATGATGGTTAAACATTTGGGGAACCTCACATAGCCTTCCCAACAATGTTTTCCATGAACATTTTTATTCTGTTCTAATCTATTACATTATTATCTGGAAAGGTTTATCAGAGCAGCTTTTAAATCAACCAATCAATTAAAAAAAAAGACCTCTCCTTAGGCTTACAGATTAAAAACTGCAGCATAAAAGAAAGAGTTGGAGAAAAGGGGACATACATACGCGCGCACACACAAACAAATACACAAACCAACTTATTATTGCAAGTTTCTACCAACCACCTGGCATATAAAAAATGGGCTACTGAAATCTTATTTGATTTCCACAAAATACACATTACGCAACCTTCAAGAAAATGACTATAATACACCCAGAAAACTGAGTATATCCAGTTTTCATGAAATCTATCCTGATGTTGATACAGGACAGATTTCAACTTTTTTGCTGAGAGTTTCTGATATTTGACCAGGGGTGGGATTCAGCCAGTTCGGGCAAATGTTAAATTTATGTCTGGTTCACCAAACCAGCAGTTGAACCAACTGGTTGGCCCCACCCACCCCGCTCCACCCCTCCCAGGAGTCTCCACACAGCCCATTTTGGATGCAGGTAAGTACAGGGTCTGTGCAGAGGCTCTTTGAGAAGGTGAAAAACAGTCCTCCTGAAAGTTCCCAGAAACCAGTGCAGCTCATGCAACAGACATGGAACCTGGGTAAACCTAGGGGCACCCATCATTATACACCCCACTGCATTGTTTACCCCACTGAAAGTTATAGCTTCCAGGTGGTTTTCAAGGGCAGACTCATGGACAGCACAGAGTCACTTAGAATGTGATCGATGGTTCCAAAATTTGACAAATAAATAAATGCAAATGGGAAATGACCAAGGCATGAGTGGTTGTGATCAAGGCCTCCTTGTCCAGGAAGAGGTACAATTGGCATACCAGACAAATCTGTGCAAACACTGCACTCTCATCATGTTATGTGGTAAATAAAAAGAAATCCCTGTGCAATGGAGAGAGGAAATTGATGGAGCTTGGTTGCTCTGTGAAATACATGTGCCTTCAATGACTGTAACATCAAAAGCCAGCTTCTGTGAAGAAATATGTATACCAACCACGAACTTGCGAATATACAGTAACAATAAACCTTGGTTCAAAGCTAAACTTAAGCAACTACGTCGCTCCAAAGAGGAAGCCTACAGAAAAGGTGACAGAATGTTGTACAATCAGGCCAGAAATGTATTATTAACAAGGGAGATCAGAGCAGCAAAAAGAAGCTACTCTAAAAAGTTAAGTAATCAGTTCTCAACAAATGAACCAACAAACATATGGAAAACTCCTAAAAATATCACCTGCTACGGCAAACCTCCTTCCCAGGCTGAAGGAAATCAACAACTGGCAGATGATCTGAATATGTTCTACTGCAGGTTTGAAAGCAAACTACAGCCACCTATCTCCACAACCCCCATCTCAGACACACCAACAGCCAAACCTCTCACAACTGATCCCAACCCACTGGGTTCACAAGCCTTGGTGATCACAGAAAAATAAGTGCAAGGTCTATTTTACAGATAAAAGCCAGGAAAAGCACCAGGCCCAGACAAGATAATTCCCTCTTGCTTAAAAGTCTGTGCTGACCAATTGGCCCCCATCTTTACCTGAATCTTCAATAATCACTAGAGATGTGCTATGTTCCTTCTTGCTTCAAACGCTCTACTATCATTCATTCCTTCCTTCCTTCCTTCCTTCCTTCCTTCCCTTCCTTCCTTCCGTTCTGAACCAACCTGGTTCCAAGAGAGCAAACACAAGACAAAGGCAGCAGCCCCGGAAGAAGGCGGAGCCTCGTCGCTGCGACACAGCTGTAATCTCGGGGCTCTGAGATTGCAGCTGATATCCCCGCTCCTGGTCGGTCCCAACGGACCTAAACCGTCCCGTAGAGACGGTGATAGTAAGGGGCGCGTTCTGTAGATCCCAGGGACATCGCAAGTCCCTGGTTGACCCAGAAGAAGCCCTTTTACCATCGGCGGGGAGGCAGCCATTAAGCTGCTGAAGTTGGGACAGCTCCGGAAGGAAGAGACAAAGAGAAAGTGTATCGGCTGGTGAGGATTCTTTTTTTTTTTTAATTGGGACTTAAGGACACCCTAAAATGAGAAGGAATCTGTAAAATTTTTGACAAAATTTGACTTAGCGGCGATTTTTTCTTTAAGAATGTCAAAATGAGGCTTGGGCTTTTATTTTTACTTTTTTTTTCTCTTCACTGAACTTCTATTGCGATCTAGTTAATCAGACTGTTTTTTTCTTTTATATTTACTTGCTTTTTTCCCCCCTTTTTGACTGTTTATATTATATAAAATAGAGGCTCCCTTTAGTATCTTTTTTAAAAAAAATATACATAAACATATATATATATACTTTTTCTTTTTTTTTAAGGCTTTTTTAGGGGGGAAAGGGGGGAGAGGTTTTTAAGAAATTTTGCAACACTGCCAACTAGAGGCTTGAAAATATTTTATTTGAAGTTGAGAGCTGGGAAAAGAAATTCTTTTCAAGGCTACTGGAAGTGATAAGATAGAGGGAAGAGCGCTGGAGGATGTTTATACAGGTGCTCTTTGGGACTTCTATTATCAATTGAATATTTGAAGCTTGGCTTTGAAATTTGTGGAGAAGCCAAATAAAAGCCTTGGATAAATAAAAGGCAGTGTGTGCTTTCTTTTTTTATTTTTTATTAAGTGGTTTATCCCTCCCCTCTAACCCCACAATATTTTGTAATATTGGTATACTTATTTTTTATTTTACCTTATTTTTTTATTTTTTTTTAAAGGAGAAGCCTCAGAATATTTGCTTTTCGTTTTTATTTTTTTTTACTGGGATATTTGCCTCTTTATCTCTACTTTAGACTTGTTTTTACGGCTATTTTCCATTTTTTGAGGTCTTTTAATTGGATTAAGGTGAGAAGAACCTGAAGAACTCCTTTTTTTTTGCTTATTACTTTTTAATATTGTTGGGCTTTATTTTGTCTTTTTTTCTCTTTATTTTTAATTTTTACTTTTGAATTATAATTGAGTATTTCACAGCTGGATTAAGGTCTTGAAGAACCTGAAGAATTTCTCTTTTCTAATTTTGGGCTTTTTACTTTTTTACTTTTTATTGGGTTTTTTTTCTACTTGGTGTTTTCTTTTTTCCTAATTGGATTACAATTGGCTACCTTATTAATTGGATTAAAAGAGCTGGAAGACCTTGAGCCACGGAATGAGTAAGAGTAATAAATACCTCTGGGCATTTCAACTTCTGCTCCTGTCTCCCCATCAACTGGAGGACGACTTTCAATAATGGCGAAGCAAGATAAAGCACAAGTGGATTTAATGACGGTTATGCAAGGAATACAAGACCTAAAAATGAGTATGGAACAAAGAATGGAGAGTATTGAACAAAGTATGGAACAAAGAATGGAGAGTATTGACCAAAGAATTGGGAAGATTGATGAAAAATTTGAAAATGTTCAACAGATGATGGGGAAACATGATGAGAGAATCCAAAAAATAGAAGAGAAAGATAAGCAAAGAGATGACATAATTGGAAATATTGATAGCAGATTAACAACGGTTGAACAAGAAAAAAGTGGGATGTTGAAGTGGGAGATGGACAGGTCAGAATTTTACCTTAGATTTCAAAATATTGAGGAAGAAAAAGGACAGAATTTGGCTGCTGTAATGATTGAAATCTTGGCTGGAGCCTTGGAAATAACAGAGGAAAAGATGATGGATGGGGTAGATGAGATATATCGAGTCTTCACAAGGTATGCGATGAGGAACCAACTACCAAGAGAGGTCCATGTCAGATTCACCAAAAAAACTATTAAAACTCAAATATTACAAGTGGCAAGAGAGAAGGTGTTGAAATACAAAGACAAAGAGATTGTGGTTTTAAAACAAGTACCCAGAAAAGTGAGAGAGATTAGAAGAGAATATCGATTTTTGACCAAAATACTATTGAAAAAAGAGGTGAATTATAGATGGCTGATTCCAGAAGGATTAATGTTTACATGGCAAGAACAGAGACATAGAATTGATTCAATTGAGAAAGCAGAAACATTCTACAAGGAATTTTTTCGAAAGAAGAGAAATGGAAATAGAAAAAGAGAACATTTTAACTGAATTTGAAGAGGACCAAATGGGAACGGGAAAAGAAGAAGGCGCAATAGGTGGACAAGTGGAGACCAAAGAACAACGTGAAGTAAGATCCACGAGAGCTGTTAGACCTAAGTATAAAGCATAACCATGGAGGAAAAAAAACTGATTTCCATGAATATAAATGGACTGAATTCAGCTACCAAAAGAAGAAAAACTTTTTGCAAATTAGAGAAGCTAAAATTTGATATAATTTGTCTACAAGAAGTTCACATTAAAAAACAACATGAACAATTACTGGCACGATCAAAATTAGGGAAAATATTTACTTCTCTGACTCACTGTAAGAAAAGAGTGGTTTTGTATATTAGAGAAACCATTCCAGCAAAACTGATTTATACTGATGAAGACGGAAGAGTATTAATGGTTGAAATAGTGGATAATAATACAAAAACGCTCTTGGTTGCAATTTATGCCCCGAATGATAAACAAGAAGAATTCTATAAAAACTTACACATGAAAATAATTGGACTGGACTATGTTAATATACTTATGATGGGAGATTTCAATGGAATTGTAGACAATAAACTGGACTATACAGCAAAAGCAACACGACAAAATAGGAAGACTCTCCCTAAATCCTTTTTTTAAAATGACAGATGAATTAAACTTAAAAGATATATGGAGAGAAAGAAATGCTAAAATTCAACAATATACTTTTTATTCCAATAGACATTTATCATGGTCCAGAATAGATATGATTTGGACATCAACAGAATTATTATCTAATATTCAAGAAATAAATATTGAAACAAGTACGTGGGCAGACCACAATCCAATGACAATTAAATGGAAAGGACAAAAAAGAAGATCTAGATGGACATTAAACAATACTATTTTAAAAGAAAAAAACTTTACACAATGGATGGAAAAAGAATTGGCCTTCTTCTTTAATGAAAATAAAAAGAAGATACTTCAATACAGAATGTTTGGGATACAATGAAGGCATATGCAAGAGGATTAATAATAGACTATATAAAGAAAAAGAACATTAGGAAGAGGCAAATGATTAAAGCTCTAGAAGATGACCATAAAAAACTAGAAAAAGAATTACAGAAAACGCCACAGAAAAAAGATGTTAAACTCAGAATGGATATAATCAAACATAAAATGGATCAAGTAGAGAAAGAAGAACTGGCACAAAAAATTAGAAGTGCTAAACAGAACTATTTTGAAGATGCAAATAGGCCAGGTAGATGGCTAGCATATAAATTGAGAAAAGAGAAAGAATCAAGGAAAATATTACAGTTAATAGACGATCAAGGTCAAATTTGTTATGGTAATAAAGAGAAAAAGGCAATTATTCAAGATTTCTATGGACAACTATATAAACAGGAGGATTTTGATGAGGGAAAAATTAAACAGTATTTACAAATGCTAACCTACCTAAGATATCTGATGAAACTGGGAAAATGTTAGAAAGTGCTATAACAATGACACTTAACAGACAGAACAATGGAAAAGCACCAGGACCAGATGGTCTCCCGGCAGAATTTTATAAAACATTACAAGAATCGTTGAGCACTTCACTGTTAGAAGTCATGAATGAAGTTATGATAAACAAGAAAATACCTAAAACATGGTCAGAAGCTTATATTACACTTATCCCAAAAGAAGGGGTCGACCCATTACAAATTAAGAACTATAGACCTATTTCCTTATTGAATGCAGATTATAAAATCTTTGCTTCAATCTTGGCAGAGAGGCTTAAAAATACTTAAACAACTTTATTCACTCTGATCAGAATGGATTTTTACCAAAGAGACAAATTAAAGACAATATGAGGGTAATCCTGGACACATTGGAATATTATGAGTCGCATCCTGAAAAACAAATGGCTTTGATATTTTTAGATGCGCAAAAGGCATTTGATAACGTGAATTGGAGATTTATGTTATTATTATTGGAACAGATGGGCTTTGCTAGAAAATTTATCCAAGCAATAGAAGCCATATATTATAAGCAAACGGCAAAAGTAATGATAGATGGAGAATTTACAGACTCTATTAATATTAAAAAAGGTACAAGACAAGGATGCCCATTATCTCCTTTGTTATTTATATTGACTTTGGAAGTGCTAAATAGAAATATTAGAGAGGATACAAACATAAAAGGAATGAAAGTTAAAAAGGGGGAATTTAAATTGCAAGCCTTTGCAGATGACTTGGTTTTTATCTTGGAAGATCCTGTAGAGATAGCTTTGAAACTATTGGAAAAGATAGAGATATATGGTGAGATGGCTGGCTTGAAAATAAATAAAGACAAAACAAAGATTTTGACAAAGAACATGCTGTTAAGACAAAGAGAAGAGCTGGCAGACTTATTGAAAATTCAAGTTACGAACAAAGTTAAATATTTGGGGATATATTTGACGTCAAGATGTACTACACTGAAAGATAATAACTATATTAAACTTAAACAGCAGATAGCATCTGATTTGAAAAAATGGGAAAACTTACAATTGTCATTGATAGGCAGAATTTCAACAATTAAGATGAATATTTTACCTAGAATTTTGTATTTATTCCAAACAATACCAATTAGGTTAGGTAAGGATTACTTTGAAGAACTGAATAAAATTGTGCTGAAGTATATATGGCAAGGTAAGAAAGCGAGAATAAAATTAAAACTTTTACAGGATGCTAGAATTAGAGGAGGATTTGGCCTCCCTAATTGGGAGTTGTATTATCAAGCTGCAAACTTAATGTGGGCTAAAGAATGGATAACGTTAAGAAAGACCAGATTGTTGGCATTAGAAGGACATGATTTATTATTGGGTTGGCATGCTTTTTTATGGTATAAGGGAACTAAATCACAGGGTTACTTTAGAAGGCATTATATACGGGAATCGTTATGGTTGAATTGGGAGAAAACTAAGAAACAATGTTATTTGAAAATCCCAGTTTGGTTATCAACTATTGAAGCTTTTTCTTATCCTATAACCTATAAGAAGGAACAAACAGTTAGATATGGGGAATTATTAGATTATTAGATGCAAAACGATGCAAAATTTAGAAGAACAAGGCATAAAGATGAATTGGTTTTCATATGCGCAAATACATTCAAGGTATCTTAAAGATTCTAAAATGGAAGGATTCTATGATAAATTGACTGATTTAGATAGGATTTTGACAGGTACTGATGAAAAAGTGATTAAAAAATTATATAATTATTTGTTGGAAATTAAATTAGAGGAAGAGCAGGTTAAAGAAACAATGATTGCTTGGGGGAAGAATTTTGGATATGGGATTGATTTAGAGAAATGGCAAAAATTGTGGTCTCAAAATTATAAAATGACAATGTCAACAGCATATAAAGAAAATTTGTATAAGATGTTTTACAGGTGGCATTTTCCCCCGACAAGAATAGCAAGAATGTTCAAGAATAAATCTGAAAAGTGCTGGAAATGTCAACAGATACCTGGCTCATATTACCATATGTGGTGGACTTGTGAGGACGCTAGAAAATATTGGACTAGAATTCGCATATGGTTGGAAAAAATGACAAAGAAACATATAGATTTGAAACCAGAGATTTTTTTAATTGGGAATCTTACCTGATACATATAATAAAAACTTAAAGTATTTGATTGTAAATGTATTAACAGCGGCTAGGATTGTATTTGCTAAAAATTGGAAGAATGAGAAAATACCATCAGAAGAAGAAGTTATTAAGAAAATATTGGAATGTGCAGAAATGAGTAGATTGACATTTGAAATTAGAGAACAAGAAGATAAACAATTTTATGAAGTTTGGGATCTTTTTTTATCAATGGTTGGATAATATAATATAATAATAAAATATTTAGAGACCTAGGAAATAATGAATATACATTTTTTGGGGGGGGGTTTGATAATACTTTTATAATATTTTATTAAGATAGACTTGGTATGATTTTATGATTCGTTAGAAAATAAATTAACTAAACTATAGTTATCTCGCTTAAGTATGAATTAGTTAAATTATAGTCAAATGATTGTTTAATAATGATATTAGGATATATAATTGTTGATTGATAATGAGTTATTATGTAATATAATTATTATAATGACTATGAAATGGATGCACAAAAAGGAGTGGTAAACCAACCGATACACTGTCTGTAAATTTATGAAGGATGATGATGTTTTTATGTTATGTTTTATGTGTTTTTTGGTTTGTTGTTAAAATCAATAAAAATTTTACTTAAAAAAAAAAAAGACAAAGGCAGCAGCCCCCACCTTTTAAAGTTTAATCTGCGAATTCTGTTTCTTCACAGATAAAAGGCTGCTTCCAATTAATTAGTTCCAACAAGAAAGAGCCTTGCCAAGTTGTTTATCAAGGCTGCCAAAAACCCAGAGATAAGAACTAGTTTACAAGAGTTTGCAAATACTAACTATGATGTCCATGAGGCTGAGCTTCAGAGCATCTTTGCCTTCTGCAAAGAACGCTTATTCAAACCTGGCTTTTATCCTCTTGAGGGAGGGGCCATTACTTTGCAGCCTTACTCCCAAGTTACCTGTGCTTCTGTAACTGCTCTCTCCTACGATCAATCCTGCGCGCATGCGCACTTGGCACAGGCTCCTCGGGAACCTCCTCATCACTGCTGCCAGTCCCCACAATCTCTGAAGGCAGCAGTCCACTCCCTAATGGTCCTGGCCCCTCATCTGATTCCTCGTTCTCCTCCACTGTCCGCACCTGCTGCCGGCTAACCACAACACCGTCCTTCCTTCTGGCTATCCCCTTATTTGCTACATCTGTTTTATCGATGGTACTGGCTCCTTCCATTGTTATGGACAATTATAGCAAAAGACGGAAGAAGAGGTGAAGAGCACAGACATAGTAAATTACCTGCCTTCCATTGAGGACCTGTATACTGCACGAGTCAAAAAGAGGGCTGTGAAAATATTTACAGACCCCCTCACATCCCAGACATAAACTGTTTCAGCTCCTACCCTCAAAACGACGCTATAGAGCACTGCACACCAGAACAACTAGACACAAGGGCAGTTTTTTCCTGAATGCCATCACTCTGCTAAACAAATAATTCCCTCAACACTGCGCAACTATTTACTAAGTCTGCATTACTATTACTATTAATCTTCTCATCACTCCTATCACCCATCCGCTCCCACTTGTGACTATACGATTGTAACTTTGTTGCTTGTATCCTTATATTTATATTGACTGATTCCTAGTATGATTTGATTGTTTATTTGTACCCTATGACTATATTAAGTGTTGTACCTTATGATTCTTGACGAATGTATCTTTTCTTTTTATGTACACTGAGAGCATATGCACCAAGACAAATTCCTTGTGTGTCTAATCACACTTGGCCAATAAAGAATCCTTCCTTCCTTCCTTCCTTCCTTCCTTCCTTCCTTCCTTCCTTCCTTCCTTCCTTCCTTCCTTCCCTGCTATCCCCTTATTTGTTACATCTGTTTTATCGATGGTGGTGGCTTTTTCCATTGTTATGGACAATTATAGCAAAAGACGGAAGAAGAGGTGAAGAGCACAGACATAGTAAATTACCTGCTCCTCATCACATGTGGCTGCTATGTATCCCATTACGCTCTGGACTTCCATGTGTGTCCCACCTTTGGTCAAGAAGTATTTGATTAGACCATACAGAGATGTCCTGATTGTCCTAAGATCATCTGGAAGCAAGTCACTGTCCCTGGAGTGGTTTCTAACAGAAACAAGAATTGCTAATTAAAACATAACAATCAGTTGTAATGTACTTCTTTTCACAAGACATTCTCTCTTGTTCCTTAAGTACCTGTGTCTGTTACACTGATGTTGTCAGGGCAGAATTTCAAGATCGATTTCCAGCCTGACAGCAAAATGAATAAATACATAGATTTCGAATGTAAGAGTTTTAAAAGACATAAAAAAAATAAATAGGAGAAAGTAATCTTTTATAAAGCCCTTGCTTAGATGTATTTTACTTTTTCGATTTAAACATATTTTTAATATGAATGCTATAGTATGATTTTACACTGAACATTTGTTTATCGTCAGCATTTGGAGGGAGGTTGTTTGTTTTATTTTCAAAATAAAATAAAATTTAACAAAACAAAAATTCCTAAATGGGATACTCTTCCAAGAAAAGATTATTATGAAAGTTTATGTAAACTGGTTCATACTAAGCCATGAACTTGGTGGAAGAATTTAGGCCAGTGCTGCCCTGGCTGCACCTACCTCACAGGTTTATTGCTCCTTGAAGAAACACTAGATGTCAATGTTTTCTTAACTGGGCATTGTTTGGGACACATGACAAGATTTAACATATGCCAGGATATATAATCAGTTGAGGGGGGGCATTCATAAGGGTTAAGCTACAATGCAGTTTGCATAGTTTCAGCCTAGTATGCTGTGTGTACCTTGTAAGGTGTTTTTAAGCCATGGTTTATGCAATTGAACCTATAATTGTGGTTTATTCAATAAACTACAGTTAAAACCACAATGAAGTAAATCAGCTTAGTGCAATGTGTGAATTCAATATAGGACATTCCAGTACATCCATCCTATATCCAATTACAACTGATAGAAGAAGGCAACTGCTGTAATGTTACAGACACTTGCCAGCTGCAGTTCCCAGATGAGAGCAGCAAGCATCAACTACTATTTTCAACTCTATTTATATTAGAATTTCAATTTTAAACAGAAGCAAAAAATTCTGGACACTTAACTGGATACACCCTTAGACAATTTGGAATTGGTATACATGCATGTCCCCCATATAAAATCATATTTTACATCCATTATGAAACTGATAATAAGGAAATAGAAAAAAAATTAGACTCCTCCCTAAAAGAGTACAAGCACCCTTTGCAATTTTCTTTGGAAAAGTCTCATAGATATAATTGACAGTGTTCCTTGCAAGGATGCAAAAATAGCTGCTGCTCATAATATGCAACTATTATAGCAGCAATGGTATTTTTCAAAAATTCAAAGACTTTTCAGCATGTAAAATAAAGAGCTGGACTTTGAAAAGCAAAGCCCAAGTCAAAAAAGGAACACAAGATTCCATACCCATAATAAATTCTCAAAGTATCCAACAAAAACTGCACACCATATTTTTTCCGGAAGAGCCTTCTGCTATCTTTGATAATTGTGGAAAGGTATTGGATATGGCCTAAAAAAGAAATCAGAAGTCCTTATTAGAACAGAGCTACACCTGTAAATTGTATGGATCACTGATTAGACACAGATAGTGTTTTAGGACTATCTTAATTTAGGACTGCTTGTTTAACAACCATGCACAGTTATAATGTGCTAAAAAAGCAACATATGACCAGTCCTCGCACTTATGATAATCAAAATGCCCCCATGGTCATGTGACTAAAATTTGGGCACTTGGCAACCAACATGTATTTGCAACAGTTGCAGCACTTCAGGGTCACATAATCACCATTTGTGACCTCCCCAGGGGACTTCCAACAAGCAAAGTCAATGAAGATAGCTGGAGTTGCTTCACAACCATTTGCTTAAGAACCACAGAAATTTGCTTAATGACTGTGGCAAAAGAAGGACATAAAATTGGGCATGACTCAGATATAAACACATTGCTTAGCAACCCAAGTTCTAATCCCAAATGTGGTTATTAAATCAAGAACTACCTGTATGTGATCTATCTATAGCCCATATTGATAGAGTACCAGGATTGTATTTATCCCAACTGACCTCAGCCAAACCTCCTATTCCAGTGGTGGCTAACCTTTTTGTGCTCCTGTGCCAAAAATTGTGCGCGCGCTTGCGCTCACTCGCTCACATGCCAGTCCCCAGAAGGCAATGCATCCCCTACCATGCCCCCTGTGCATGCGCACGCAATCCCCCCCCCTTACCTGCACTGTGCCTCCCAGCTGATTTTCAGCCGGTTTGAGGCCTTTTTCAGCCTCCCAGGCTTGAGGAAAGCCTCTGCAGCCTGAAAAATAGGCCTGTTCCGTCACTTGCAGAATGGGCTTATTTTTCAGGCTGCAGAGGCTTTCCTCAAGCTTGGGAGGCCGAAAAAGGCCTCAAACCGGCCAAAAATCAGCTGGGAAACATGCGCATGCACAGTGAGGTAAGTTTGCCTGTGGCTTGCATGTCAGCACAAATGGCTGTGTGGCATGCGTGCCATAGGTTCGCCATCACGGTCCTATACAGTATCCCAATTTCCTAATCCTTTTCCAGGATCCACAAACATTGTCTTATAAGCAATATGATCTCAATCAGTTCAAAGCTGTATAATCCCAGAACCCATTTTTCAACTTCACATAGGTTCCAGCAAAGCAAAGTGAAAGCTGGTTAGAGCAACACTCTAAACCATGGTTTAAAGTAAGTACAGCTAAGAGCCTAAAAGCATGAATTGCGTTCATAGAGTATGACATCTTTTAGAAGCATTTATCTGCTTTTATTTTCTTCCTATTTCTTGCCCCCGAAAGCCTGATCTAAATCCAGAAAAGCCCTTTTCATTCCATAAAATCCAGTGGGAGATGGCTTAGATTCTACTACTTTACTCTTTGTTCAAGAAAAGGAAAAAGAAATACTCAAAGGTTAAATGAAATGTAGGTTCCTTTATACAGCTCCAGTAGCAATAGGGTGAAATAAAAAGTCTTCCCTTCATCCCGTTTTCATTGAATTCAATGTGCAACATGCCAGCCTAATTATATTAATTTAGAACTAGGCAGGGGCCATTGCAATCAAGCATTTTATGTTTTGATGTCCACTTTAAGAGTATCTTTCCATTTACTACTATAACTCTCCTGTTTATCTGTTTGTAACTTTCAATTAGCCAAAAAGTACATCATTGCACAAAAGGTTTTGAATAAATTATCTCAAATTGGCCAACTTAAAGAATGCATACAATACTCATTACTCCTCTGTAATTGAAATTTCAAGTATCTTCATCTCAGTTGTACTGGCAAAGTTGTAGCCACTACACTGTCACAATATTCATCTGATTGTAAATTCTGATACTCCCTGCCAGTTTCCCACAAGCAAAATCAATGGGGAAGCCGGCAGGAAATCAGAAGCCACTCTCACTGCTTTTTTTACCCACCTATGCTCATTTTTGTTTGTTTGTTTGTTTGTTTAAGTAAGAAAATACTTCTGAAAATGACCCAATGGATTATGGGTTGTCTTGTAAAACTATATTCCTTTTGATTTCAATTGTACGATGTTATTGTTGTGTTTCCTTGAGTGCTTATATAATCAATAAACAGGTTACAACATTAAGTAAAATCATAACTGTTACAACAGTAACAAGCTCACCAATTCGGAATGGGAAGTCCCCACGGTTCCATATGCTGAAGTCAAAAAGTAGGTGCTGATGCATTTGCTGCAAAAGCTGTACATTTTTTTCCACAGAGACCTGTTCTATCAATAACTGGACTGCCATTAGTACATTCACATCCATGAATCTGCTGGGCACCTAAAAAAAAGGAGGGACTATATTGTTTATTAAGAAAAAAACCAAACAGAGTGATTTCTATATTTCAAACAGTAGGTTGTTGTCAAATATTTTTTTAAAGTCACTTTTTTGTTTGCTTGTTCATTTGTGAGAAAAGTCTGCCAAGTTTTCAGCAGTAATGTTTGTAGTAGTTGTCCTCCCCCAGCAAAGGAAGAAATGCTCTTCCTGACAACCACCCACCTTCCCCCGCTGGCCTTCAAGCATCAGTCTAACAATATTATGCACAAACTGAGTGAGAGTAAAGTAAGCAAAAAGAGATTATCATCCTGACTGGAGAACAAAAAAGCAGCCCAAAACTATGTA
Source organism: Notechis scutatus (assembly GCF_049901735.1). Classification (NCBI taxonomy): domain Eukaryota; kingdom Metazoa; phylum Chordata; class Lepidosauria; order Squamata; family Elapidae; genus Notechis; species Notechis scutatus. The sequence continues at coordinate 172,426,685 of NC_142009.1, read as the reverse complement.
TGTTCTGTAGATTTATTTGTAACACAATGAAGAATAGGCAAATTATCCAAATACGATATTTGGAAGATCCATCCAATATAGCCTGAAACAAAATACTTCATTGCCTTTTTTCTCTGAGCATTTTTGTTATTCCTAAAACAAAAGGCCTGCGTTTTAGGGAGATGAAGCTTAGGAAGATGAGCCTCTAAAAGTATTCCAAATTTCAGATCAAAATTTGCCAAAAAATGGTAATTTAAAGCAATTATTATTTTCCAATCTCACAGATACAAAATTCAGTTCGATATTCAAACAAAAGCTCACAATATACAATATCCAAAATATTTTGTAGCTTTGGATACCTTTTGCAAAAGGACTCCTAATGTTGCAATTCCATGAGTGTGAATAAAATTATCTTGGTTGATTGGATGCCTTTGAATAAAATGCTTTATCATCAAGATGAAGGTTGCAATGATATTCTTCTCCAAACGAGCCTCTGTAAAAATGGAATGCAGACTTTAGTTCAAGGGCAAAAAAGTAGAACTATCACATAATGAAAAAAGATATTAAAAGCAGGGAATGCATCTCTATTTGGTCCACTGCTCCCTTTGCAATAACGGAAAAAGCTAATTATGTCCTTACCTGAAGCCTTGGTGGATGTTAATACAACCCAATCTCCTTCAACAGGTGTCAACAATTCATGGGGCAGAGTTTCTACCTCTGGCCTCTCAGGCAACTGCCCATCAAGGTAACTGATATGCTCCAACAGTGGGAACAGAACATTTAATCCACCTATGCAGTTAATCATATCCTTTAGAAATACAACAGGGTGAGGGAAACAAATGGGAGAAGGAATAATCACCAATCTGAAACCAACAGCAGGAAAGGCTTTTTAAACACATGTCATACCCACATAAAACTATTAGAACAGCACAGAGCAATTGACACGTTGGGAATATCTGTAGTACTACTAGAGAAGTTTGGAATTTAGGGGAAAAAATGAGCCAAATTTTCAGGAAAGAAATCAATGCATGGCATAAATGCAGATAAACACATCTTTTAATGCATTTTCACAGGAGAAAATAAAGATCCACAAAAGACTACAAATGGTTCCCGGTTAATCAATCAATAATGAGCTGCTGCATTTAGCTTAACTTCTCAGGGGAGCAGTTAGCTAATTTCAGGTATCAGCTAAAAAGATCCAAATTTTTTCCAAGATATGCAAACAAAGAGCCCAATTCTGTACAAAGGGGGTATACACTCACTTTTTAGTGGTTTAGCCAAAGATATTAGCTATTACTGACGTTCTATAAAACCACAGAGATGCACAAAAATCTCTGTCTGCAGAAGGAACTTCTTTTATCATCTGGAACTATCACTATTAAGCGGAAATCTACCCCCATGACATCATTTTGAAAGATTGCAGCTTTGTATTTAGCTTTTGTCATGTTCAACCCTTTTATATCTATATAGTTCCCCTTACCCCCAAATTAAAAATGGAATGGGAAATCAATTGATGATGCCATGCATTGTTACTATATGATATGGAAGTTTCTCGTGACATTGCTATCATCCAAGTCATATAAAGCATTACAGCATTAACTGAAATTAATCACTGAAAATGCTCACCTTGATGTCCCAGTTTACTATTTTGATCCCTGTTAACCTCCCATGTAAAAGATTTGCAGAAAGGTCAAGACAGATAGGGCTTCTGCAGGCCTAATCAAATGAAAAAGAAAAAATGGGCTATAACACATTCATAAAGCAAACTAGAGGTTATCTTTTGAACTCTTTTTTATGTGAAACCCAATAAAAAATGTGAAACCTAATAAAAACTTCATGAATCAGCAATACTTTCTATGTGCTACCATAATCATGAGTTATTCTTTCTGATTTTATCTGCCTGTCCCATTAGGTATGCAGATAAATGTTGCAGTTCCCATCTATTAAAAAGTTCCATTTGGTGAGGGCTGGATGATGGGCCTTATCTGCCACGTGGAACAATTTTTCTCGTGAAACTGATCCCAACCTTTGTAGCCTTTTCTCAAAAAGTGGATGTTGTGGACAAGGTTGGGGATCTCAAGGAACAGTGAACTGATGAGGTAAATACTCTGTCTGCAATACTAAATATGCTCTTTTATAATCTTTGAATAATAATATTGTTGTTTAATTGTGGGTGTTGTTAAGATTGTCACTTTATGGTTTGTTTTAGGTGGGAAAGAAAGTCATGTTTTAGGTGGAAGAAGGAAAGAAAGAAAGAGTTTTGCTCTTAATTCAACAACTATACACTTGCCAGACAGTTACACACCTGTGGTTGCTATGTAAATACTTATCCCAGTAAAGAGGGAGTACAGATTCATGCCCTAGTTACATTCAATGCCAGACTGATTGACTGGCTTCAAATCTGCTAGAAAACATTGTTAAGCAATCTCCACCCCATTTCCACCACCTACCACTCCTTTTGAAGAATGCCTTTGTTTTTTATGCTTAAAAGGCAGTCTTCATTGTATGTATTATATTTAAAAGCAACAGGTTTGAAAAATATACTGCAGTAGATGATCTGCATGAAGCTTTTCACAATATTTTTGTAGCAGATGGATAGGCTTAAAATTTTAAATATTTGAAAGTATTTGAAAATTTGAACATATTTAAAATGCCACAAAGTAGGAAAGAATTGCTTTAGACCTTCATTCATTCTTTAGCAACTAGCATTCTATTCAGAGGAGAGGACTTTTTGCTTTTTTAGCATGGTAAATAGCTGGAGGTTAAATGACCTTCCTCCAGTTTCTCTACTTCTAATGCTAAATCACTTTTACCAGGTAGATGAAAAATATGTTGACTACTACCTTAGGAGCATAGTGAAGAAGTATTTTGCTAGGCAAATCTGCCAGTTCAGATTCTTGGGACTTCCAAGGAGTTAAACAATTTGGACCTTCAACATACAGAAAACAGACATTGAATTTTATGTTTGTAGTCACAATTTTTAATTACATTCTCTCTTGTTTCAAAATAAATTAAGTTTGAAATTTTCTCTCCACATTAAAAGCAGCAGACCAATTCACAACAGAAAGGTGAGTGAATGCCTCTATTTGCAGATAACATTTCAAACTTGTTTTCTGATCAAATGGGGAATTTCATTTCTTTCTAAGGACATGCTTATCTTAAAAAACAAGTTACATGTTTAGATTTAGCATTTCATAACCTGAAATTTTGCAGCTGTATTGAACTCCCATAATTCTCAGCCAAACAGAGAAAAGCAGTGGATCAACATGTAATATATTTTAGCAACCACTCATTTTAATCTTCAAAAAAAAAAAAAAAAAACATCCTCCAAGGGGGAGTTCATCACTACTTTTCACTTATTTTTGGAATAAAACAGAATTATTGCAGTCATGATGCTCAACAATCCAAAATAATGCTTCTACATTTCAGCCTGAGAGACATGAATATTCTCTGCAAGCCTTTACTATGTTTAAGCCCAATATTGTCACAGATGTGAGTCAGACACAGATCGGTAGGATTATCCAGGGTTCCCTTTTAATAAGAAATTGAAGAAGGATCTTAAAAATGAACACTAGAACATACACATTGCATTATGTGGGTGGTTAAGTCTGTAAAGTAGTGAGAAAGCAGAACACAACATAGGAGGAAAAATCAACGCAAAATTTATATTTTTCATAAAAGGCAAAACAACAACAACCCAACTGTATATGAAATAGTTATGAAAAGCAATGGTCAGATCAGAGAAACAAGGATATAAATAACTTTTTGACTCACAAAATCAGGGAAAACGTAATCTCTCACCGAAACTGCTCACCTGTCAAATATAAGGCTTTGATGTGAGATAGTTGTAAGGCTTCATGGAATATAATAACAGAGCCAAGCTGGCCTTCCAGAGAGGTGGGGCAACCCCACTCACTATCTTGAGTTCCTGCAGAGATCAGCTTGGTGATAAGTTCTGATTTCCCCAGCAGGCCACTCCAGCTGCCTGGTCCAAGGATCCCCCCAAATGAGGTCCGAGGAGGTATAACTGGGGATGAAAAAGGTGGGTCCGGGATTTGCGATGGTGGAGGAAGAGTTGTTCTCTGACCAGCTGAACCAATGCAGCATGAAGTAAATGGCTAGAGAATTTTTTCCCCAGTGGAAAAAAAGAGATGAACAATTAAAATAGAATTGGATGCATTCAAATTTAAAGTGGCCAATATAATCTAGAGAATGAGTTTTAAAAAGATAACGTATGTATCTTTTTGCCTCACTGGCAGAAGGGTTGTCCGTATAAGCACACATATATATGGGCAACAAGGTTTCCGGTACTTAAAAAAGGACTCTAGGAGCCACAATATCCCTGCCCTTGATTAGCTGTAATTTTAAGGTGCTTCTTTAAATTATCTTTGACATTTTAATTCCTGTTTGTTAAGGAGTTCCATCTGGCAGGTCCCAAGACACCAGTCTTTGCGGCCATGGCACCCACTCTGTGGGATATCATTCCTCCTAAGGTGAGACTTGTCCCATTCTGATGTCCCTCAAAACATGGTTGTGTCAACAGGTTTGGTAATCTCAGGGAATGGTGAACTAGCGAGGTGGCTACAATGTCAACTATACTGAATATGTTCTCTTTTAGTATTTTAATGTTGATGTCTTTAAATTGTGCAATGTTTTTAATTTGTTTATTTTATGGTTTTTTAAAATTGTATGCTACCCAGAATCACATTTTGTGAGAGCTATATAAATATATATAAATACGATGGATGGATCGATGGATATTTTCACTGCTTTGGAAATTAATTTTCCCCTACATATGATACCTTCTCTCTGATAAATATGCTCATTTATTGTAAGGTCTCATCACTTTTTATCCTTTATCCTTTTATTCTTTTTTAGGACCTAACTGATGCAAACACCGTACATCAAGTGGATGGGGAAGCAAAGAATAATTAATTATACTTATAGACAAACTGTCCCAGTTATTTCTACAAAACATTAGTATAATGTATTTCATTTCAATCCAGAACAGCTGTTTGATCCCATGTGTTTTCTTCTGGCAGTGTTTAAAAACAGCTGTTTTGTTTGCAACCTTTCTTTCTGCCATACTACATTATAGACATATGTGCTAAATTTAAATTTTGGGTCATTTTATTTGGAAAATGAGATTTTGTTTGTTTGTCATTAATATGGAAATAGGTCACAGAAGAAGGGAAGAACTGATAATGGAGATAAATATTACCCAACATAAACATGAGTTGTATATCCCCAAATAAATATCTATCAAGAATGCTAGAGAAAATGTTAAGAAATTTGACTCAATGTCCAGAAAAGATGCTTGGATAGATTGCTGCTAATGTGAAGATATAAATAAAGAAAAAGAAAAGCTTAGCTTATATATTCAGGGCTATCAAGGGGATTTCAATAAAGCTACCTTAGCCAACAGGCTTTGATCAACAGGTTCCTGGGTTCTGTTGTCTTGTGTCATTTCTCAGATGATAAAATAGCTGAAAGTAGGAGTTTCTACCAAGAATATTCACATACACAGAGAACTTCACCAGAAAAAGAAAAAAATTACCTTTGAATGAGACCTTACTCGATTTTGGAGTTTTGAACAATACAAGCACTAAAATTTATCATTTGACATTTACTTTTCCAAATTTTGCAGTACATATTACCAATTAAAATGTATATTATTGAAAAAGCTATACAAACCCCCATGTTCATGAAATATTTCATAAAACATATTATATTTCAAAAAATTATAAAATATATTTCTCTGGTAGACAAAATTGAAAAGAATATAAACATTTGGAGAATCAGCATATGTATTTCAATGAAAACTTAAAACATGGGGGGGGGGGGATTAAATTTGGCAAACCAAACCTGGCAAATTCATAAGTTTAAGAAACTTAAGAGAAAGAAACACTGCAGGGTCTCAAAATGAAGATTCTACCTTCACTGAGGCTAGAAATACCGAAGGGCTGACATTCTTGCACACAGAGCTTGTTCCTGTTCAGTTCACACAGAAACTGGTGATCATTCTGGAATGTCTCTGTAGGAGGTCATCCTACTTTGAGGTGACATGCACATGTCAAATTAGCTCATTTTTTTTAGCTGGACAAAGCCTATGTGGCAAGTTCAAATAGATGTATTTTGGTGGTGATACTTCAGCAAAAGCCTCTAAGAAAAAGGAGAAATACAAATAATAACAGAGAAGAGACTTACTTCATTCAGGGCAGGAAATCTAAGTGGTGTCGAGACTTTCTGTTGTCCATTTACATAAATATAGACAAGACTTTGACCAAAGGGCCTTTTCCCAGGCATGTGAACAATGCATATATTGTGCTGTTGAAAAATTATTTAAGCAAAGAATCATCATCATTTCTATGGAACAGTTATAAGGGGCTAATTGGTGTTCTTTTACATCAAGGAATATTTACTCAATCACTGCCAAACTTCACAAAGGAAATTCAGTAATCATGCTAGTACTCTGATTTTCAAATCCCCAGCATGTTGGGGAACACCCCAATCACAGGGTTGACTATGAAGATGGGATCTGGGGGGGAGAAGGAAGGTAAAAATGTTGGCAATGGGAACACTGTTGTTTAAATTGGTAAAAATGGCTAAAGTTGAAACTGGCAGGAGAGAAAATTTAGAGTATTCCATGAAACTCAAGGGCAAAAAACAGACTGCCCAGATAGTCCCTGATTTTATTCTGAGCTCTCCTACAGATGCATCATTTCCTAGGCTAAATGGGCAGGAATTTTGTAACTATACCCTCACTGCACTCATCTCGCATCCTTGCCCTTCAAAAAATCCCTTAAGTATCTTGTTCTCCTGGTTGTTTATATTGATAATCTCAGGTTAAATGAACATGGGCCACTACAAAGAACCAATGCACATTTCAGATTAAAGCTATGTTCTGCAAAAAATGTTTCCCAGGCTCATTTAAGTCAAGATTTATGCCAGTCAGAATAATGATTTATGAATCATGTACTATAAATATTTGGGCTAGACTTGTGATAAGCAGAGTAGACAATGAAAATATTGTAAAAAACTGTGGCACGTAGATCATCATATCTTGGTTTAATAAGCAAAAACAGTCAGGATCACTGTGTCTGTGCATGCAACCCTTCTCTGCTTTGACAGATGACCCATTGATTAAGTAATTAACCAATCAACCAGTCAATCAATCCTAGTCCCATTCAATTGCATTTCAGATAGTCCATTTTTGTATCCAAATTGGGAAGGTATGACAGTCTGGATGCTAAGGGAAGTTATTCTTAAATGAAGACTTCTAAGCTTAGTACAATGATCGAAGAGAAGATAGGAAAAAGATAAAATAGGAATTAAGAGGGCAGGAAAAATGACTATCTGCATTTTGCTTTAGAGGAATAGTCTAAAGCATGCTAACAGCATGAAACCCATCCCCTTATATATCTGAACAAAATTCAAAATATCTGCTCTTACCCAAAGAGAATCATAGAAGCAATGGTCTGATAGCATCACAGTAGCATACTCCTTCTTTGTACATACAGCAACTACTAGCATTCCAGAACATGTAATGAACGCTTCAAATCCCATCCCACTAGCTGTAAAAAAGCTACAGAGAAAAAACAGGATTTAAGACATGGAATGTTGTGAACTATACGCACACATAACCTATTAATGTACGCATACACACATATTTTCCAGTCCTATCCTGGATCTTTGGTACAGTAGAAAGACTTACTAATTCACATCAGGGGTGGAACCTTTCTTGAACCCGAGAATTAAATTTTTGAGCAGGCAAGCTCTCAGGCAAAATATGAAAAGGCATTCACCCATAGACTCAGAAACAAATACGTAGATTCATAACTCACTTAGCAAAGCAATAATGGAATTGGCAAATAAGGAGAGCTCCGAACATCCCTCCCACAGTTCTCTGTACCCTATAGCCAAAACCGAAGCCCAGTGATCAACAGTTCTTTAAGCCTGGTTTAGAGAATAGGGCATCTTTATTCTCAGATAGTCACACTTAACTTTTTTTTGTGAAGGGGTGGGGGAGGCTGTCACAATTATTCACATCACTGATACTATGCTATGGAACAGTTTATCAGAGATCCTACCCTACTGCACACCCAACTTCCTCAGAAGGTGGCCTGTCTGTTTCTATAAATTTGTTGCAGGTAACATCTTTATAGTACCAACCTTAGGTGCCACTATAATTTCTCTTTATAAAATATTTTATTTTAAGGCACAGAAACTGTGAGTTTAAAGCAGCTTTAAAATGCATAAATATATAGTAAATTATGATCCTACTTCAGTAAGTGGCACTCATCTCCAGTAATCCCACATTAAATTCCAAACATTGTATTATAAACAATATGCCATTGAACATAAATATATCCTCTGGCAATTTGTAGAAGGACATTTTGTAGAAGTACCAGAGGTGGTATTCAGCAGGTTCTGACCAGTTCTGAAGAACTGGTAGCAGAAATTTTGAGTAGTTCGGAGAACCGGCAAATGCCACCTCTGACTGAAGATTTTACATTATCTTTCCCCTGCCACGCCTACCAGGTCATGCCCACAGAACCGGTAGTAAAAAAATTTGAATCCCACCACTGAGAAGTATGTATATCTGTACATTATTTATATAATAATGTAATAATAATAATAATATCTTTAATATCATATAATAATATCTTTGTATATACTTTAGGTTTAAATAACTCAGAAACATTTTCTAAGAAATATCACCCCCAATTGTTTATTGTACAACTGTTAAAAAATACAAATGAAAACACCATTTCTTCTTCTAGCCAATTTTCCTGTATTAATTTTTAATTACCTAGGCCAATTTTTTATTCCACCTGAATGGTTTTGGGGGATTGTATTTTTCTGTGTATTTCCCCAATGCACTATTATTTCCATATTTAGAATTGTTTAGTTTTTTTATTATGCTTTTAATCCACTGTATGGGCAAGTCATTTTTATTAGGTGGCCTTATACATTGAAGTTGCCATTATTTTTATTATTACCTACTGCAATTACCATTATACTTTTGGAGTCTTAGAAAACTAATTAAGAATTCATTAGAAACTCCTAACTTTGGTAACCACAGAGTATGCTATTTGGGACATCCTTTGAAGAAGTCTAGCTTTCTTTGTTTCAAACAACAATAATATTTGATTAGGACAATGCAGTATAGGATACACATAGAAAATTAGTAAGACCAAAAAATATACTCATCATTTAGGCCACCTAGGAAATGTCACTGAACTTAGGCAGATTCTTCACCTTTCCATCCTGGAAGCCATACCTGTAAAGTTGCTTCCTCTTGCCACCCTTGCTGCTAGCATCTGGAATCATTTGATGTTGATCCAGGCAAAGCCATGCATTGAAAGCAAATGCAGAACCTGGCCACTTGTGAATAGCCGGCACTGCTATGCCTGTCATGCTATGGGACAAGTCAAAATACTGCAAGGCGTTGTCCAAGCTTTGCTTTCGAGCCATTGTGAGAATTGCACGCATCACAGGAACAATGTACGGATGAGCCAGCTTTGAGTCCTTAGTCCTTAGCAGCTGAATCAGCTCATGCAGTTCTTCAGAGCTCACTGACAGGCTTCCCAAAGAACCCAAGAGGGCAATCAGGTTCTCAGCACAAGCTCCATGGAGTTGAGGGTGCTTGTTGAGTGTTTCAATGATATGGATGACCATGTTTGTGTTGACACAAATTGCACGACTCTGCCTGTTAATACAGCAAATCCGCTTCAGCAAATTTGAAATTAAGATTTGGAGATCATGTAACTCCATCTCTGGAAGCCATTGGATTAGCAGCAACAAAGGCTGAACGTTGCTTATGCCCAACATTCCAACTGATCCATGGTCACCTTCAACCGCCTTGGTGAAAAGCAAATTAAAGATTACTACAAGCACTTGACATATGTAGAAACTCTGCTTAACAACAATATTTTTTAAGACAGAATACTGTAAGGAATCTTGTGGCCCCTCAAAGATATACTGATTTTTCTCCAGCAATAATTTTTGCTGAGGTTTGACAGATCTCTATTATTGGATTGTCTAACTCTCTACAAAGTTTACATATTAGTAAGCCTTTAAAATTATACCTTTTAATTTTTTATCTGCTGCAATAAAGTAAGAGAGGTTTAGATAATGGGGAACATTTAACTGTTAACAAGATCCCTGAATGAGCAGAACACGTACACATGCTTATGTATATAAAGTACATATGTTTACATATAAGTACATACTTTTATGAATTCATAAAATCCATTAAACAAAAAAAGAAAAGAACTGGAATTAAATAGCAATAAGGGACATTCTTATGCAAATCCAAACTGTAACTAAGATAAGAGACACAACCAAGTCCTGTTTCATTAGTTTGCAAAACAAACTAACATTGTCATTTTAATTTATTCCTCTGTGTGTGTGTGTGTATGCAAACTGTAGGTTATATCTCAAGCAACATGTCACATAATTTGGAAGTATCAAAACTAAATCTTGTTAACCTTTAAAGTGGCAGAAAATTCTCTGTTGTTTTGATTGCAATAATTTAACATAGGTTTAAAATTATATTCAAAACAAGAAAAATACCACACCATATTCAGAAGTTCTTCAAGTAGTTCCTGTGAAGGCTGACCCATAGATTTTAGAACTTCAAATATATGGGCATAACCAATTCGTTCCTTGAACACTTCCTAAAGAGTAAAACCATCAGTATATATTAGCAGCATATAGCTAAGAAAGGCAATGTTTATTCATAACAAATAATAAATATGTATCAATTCAAATTCCATTAGTATAAGCATGCATACTTTATATACGTGCTCCCATATGTGCATTTTCACAACTTTGTCAGCCTGTCATATTTTAAGGGAATTCTAATATATATGGAATCAAAATTCAATCAACTTGCTTTTTCTTAGTAATCAATATAAAACCAAATTTCCCCCCATTAGTTAATATAATACTAATAGCAGCCACTTTTAGTATGGTCAATAGCCAAAGTTGAATGTATTTTCTTGACAAATGTTTTCAGAGTTGAAAAATACAAATAGGATAGAAAATGACTAAGAAAGTTGCATGGAACAAAGGAAAAGGTTTAAAAAGTAGATTACAGGAGTAGGAGTTCAAAATAATTCAAATGGCAAAAGTATTTACGTGTTAAATGAATGTGATTGTGCTTTGCTATAAACAGCTACTGAGATATTCAAACACTCATTATAATAACTAAAGGTTGACATGGTCAAGAATTACCCCAGATAAGTATAGTAAAATAATCAGATTCAATATCAGGGTAGCAAAGCTGAGCTGCCATACAATTGAAGTTGGGAACATTTTTACTAGGTCATTACTGAGTTATCCACTAAATGATGATGGGCAAGAATGTTATGTTCCAAGTTTCCACCACATATTGCAAGAAAAGAGAGATCAGGTCTTTGTTCTCAAGAGAGTAAAAAGGGGAGGATCAGAAGATATGGGCAATTGATTCAACTTCCTTCAGTGGGCAAGAACAGAGATATTCTGCAGAGGAATGCCATTGAATTGACTTTTTAGAATCGTAAAGAACACATCCTATCTAGCCAAAGTGAAGGCTGTGATAGGCAAAAGCTATCTGAAAGAGAGGAGATTGCCAGAAAAGATCTAGTGATAATCAGTTCAACTGTAAATATCCTGTGGCAGAATAAGACACTGAAGCAAAACATTGACATACAGTGACACCATAGGTGAAGAACAGGCGAAGAACATAATTTTTAGGTGCTCTGCTACCATATAAGAATAAAACAAACCACAGCCTGACATTTGTATACTATCATATTAAGATGAAAAGTTATTACCTAGATCTTTTGTTGAGGGGCTAGATTTCTTAAAATACTTCTTCATAATTTAAAAATTACCACACCTGCCATCCAATCTAGTCCCCTTCATTTTGCTAAATGGTGAGATCTGCCTTAGTAGCATTGCCTCACTGTACTGGCATTTGTTTGGTTGCATTTTCTGTACTTTGTTTCAAACTATAATATGCACTATTGTTAGTCCTCATCATTTCAGCAAGTACAATAAAAGAGCTATCCAAAGACAAGAATTCCAACTGCTCTGAGGAAGCCATGCTGACCTTGGCAGCTGGAGAGCTGTGCATCACCGCTGTGAGAGCCTGAATAGCTGATACTGCCAAACGGTCCAGCTGCCCCTGGAATACCTAAAACCCCAAAAAAGATACAACACATTAGGCATATAAGGACAAATTTGACACTCCAATGAGCACACTCCACCCTTTTTGTGCCACAATGAAGAAAAATGTTCCTTGGCATGCTTCCCAATCATCAACCCAGAAAAAGAATTGGATTTTATGATATCACAACCTATAAGCAGGAAGACACAAGAGAAGGGAAGCCATTTCAAGGAGAACAGAACCCTTCACATGTACTTATTTAAGACAATCTGATGGACAGCTTTTCCTCATGCTTTAAATGGACAACCTCAAAAGAGTGGTATGAAAAAGGGAGATCTTTGGAGCTTCTTATGAAGCAAATTTTGTCACACATGTTGGTGAGAAACAGGTCTTAGTGGATAGTTGGGGTAGTATTAAAGTGTACATAAATTAATTCCTTACTTAAATTATATATTCACTTCACAGCCCATTCCTCACAAGCAATATCACAGTATTTTCCTTTCAAAAGAACTATAAATATTTTGATTTCTTTATCTCATTAGTAGACAGTTTTACTGTTTAAAATATATTTGTATATTGTCCTTCAAATCAGTTGGTTAATTTGTGAGCCTCAACAATAAATAAAGACTATTTCATCTGCAGTGTAATACAGCAGAACAAATGTATGTAATATATTATTTGCAATACTTTGCAATAATGCTTGAAGTTTCTCATGCATTGTTTACATTAACTTTTAACTATATGCAAACTTTTTATATTGAGGCCTCTATATCTTTTATTAAAGAAGCAAAAAAAATAGAACTGACATTGTTCAGTTCTTCATAAATATCAAAGGAAATGTTAAAAAATAAATCTATCAATTACATCTCCCTTCTCAGATTCAGACTGTCCATTGAAATATGAACTCTAATCTTTCGGCAACAGAATCAAGATTTCAAGAAAGAATCAAGAAAGTTACACCACAGTGCACAGACAAACAGATGAAAGAGTGGAGGGAGAGAGTCAAGAAAGGAGGGACAAGTAACAAAATAAAAACAAGAATCACCCAGTTGATTGTTTTCAAATTTGAATTCCATTCTTGGACTTCACTTTCCTCAGTTTTAGAAAAAAGACATGGAGTATTATATGGATACTTTGTATCTCGAAGCACAGTGAAATTTAGATTTAACACATGGGTTTTGGGTTAACTAAAATAATAAATTTTGTGTGAATATTGCATGTGAATAAGTCAAAACTCATCTAGTTCTTTCAGGAAGCATATTCAAAGTGAAGTCCAGGAAACAGTTCATAACCACCTGCATGAGGACCTTCAGCTAAGAACAGAACGGAACTCGCAGGAGATACCTGTTCCTGATTCATTTCTGCCAGCAATTTGTTGGCATGGTCTTTCTCATTCTTGTCTGCCACCTTATTATTAGCATTTAAAAATAGCTGTTAAAATGGAAGATAAGAATAATGGTAACAGAAGTGTTAGTTAGCTCACAACAGCCAGTGTAATAAATTCATAGCTTTCCTTAACCTCAATATCTGTATATTCCAAATTTGGCAACTGTAAGTTGTATGGACTTCAGTTCCCAGAATTCTCCAGGCAATGTGCTGGCTGAGGAAATTTGAGAGTTGAAGTCCATACATCTTAAAGTTGCCAAATTGGTAATACATTGGGCAACAAACTTCATCATCCCCAATCAGCATATAATGAGAAAGAGGAGATGTCTAACACATCTAGACAACCCAATGTTGGAGAATAATCTCTCCATGTCAAATTAATGGGATATGGAAAACACAGTTGCCAGGGAACAACAGGTTGCTGACTTAATGGCACTGTGCCTAAGAGGTAGGCTATGAACTAAAGGCACCACAAACCTGTTAACTGATTTTGCCTGCATGGCTGACTTTTTTTTTTTACCTTAAGGAGCTACCTGAGAGAATGTTAGTGAGATTAGCTCAGCATTTTTAAAAAACCAGTAAAGGAAATCTTCACTGAAATAAAATCCTAGATCAGTCCAGTACTTTTATGGCACTAGGATGAAAAACAATGGAGGAGAGTTTGTTCCAAGTTCCTACTGTCCCCATGGTCAAAATATTTAAATATCTTCCAGTTTTCTTGTCAGAATCCAGCCAACTTGAATATATTTCAAAATGCATGTTTAATATAAGCTTAAAACAAAACATAACTTACATGTTGTATGCACCCCTACAAATTACCAGAATATTTATAGCATGTACTGTAAGGGTTCTCTTTGCTCAAAGAAAATAATTTGTTGCTCTTTTCGAAATGAGCTCATAGCAAAAGCAAATGGCAGATGGCAGTCCTAAAAAATCCACTGAGTTAAAAAATAAAAATGCCAAAATCTGGCATTTCTCCTCTTCCTTATTCCTCCAAGCAATATATTAATAACGAACTTGCAGGTAAGCCCTGTGTCTAAATTCAGCAGGTGAATGGAAAATATTGTCATTGTTTTCAGCAAAGATGGTCCATAGAATAGTTTTCTCCAACAGCTCTCCTTTCTGACAGACTATTTTCGCACCTCTAGAGATCTCAACCATAATTAAGGTTTACAGCTGTACTTACAGTTAATATATATTTAAAGTTTCCTCCTATTGAGAATTTGCAATTCCATGTTACTTTTTAATTTCATAACCTAGTTAAGGGAAAATATAATGTAAGTACTAGCCATAGTTGAGGCTGAAAAGGGAAGGGATGTTAGGTTATTTTGCCTCAAAACCAGCAGGCTTTGGTAAGATGACCTGCATAATTTTTATGACATATTAGATTCTCTGGAATGACTGAGAATTAGAAGCACTGGTACATGTCAAGCACTGGTAATCAATAGGCACCACACACAAAAACCCAGTACCATGCTGCCTTTCATCAAGGAAGAAACCCAAGAAGAGATAAATATGGTTTCTCAATGATCTCCAAACTAAAACTGGCCAACCTTGATTTATTTGGGATTAAAACCCATGCAACATGGGTTATGAAGATTGATTAATTCACTCCATTCCTCTACTCGTGTGCAGAATGCAACATGGATATGAAGCATAACTAATCTATAGAAGTTCACCCCAGTCCCTTACTCTATGTATATGCAATTATGCAGCAAAACACATATCTAACAAAGACTTTTGAAATAAAACCCAAAACCATAAGGGAGCTAATTATACAGTTTCGTTATCTGATTAACTCTAATGTTAAATTCAGATTGAACAAATTCATAAATACCGTATATACTCGAGTATAAGCCGAGTTTTTCAGCCCATTTTTTGTGCTGAAAAAATCCCCCTCGGCTTATACTCGAGTCAGATTCCCCTCTGAAAAAAAATGGGCTCAGAAAACAACGCGAGCCGAGGTCGCTTCGGCTCCGCTCGGCTTCTCCAACATCCGGCACTGTCCTGTTCTATGTGCCGGGCCCAGCAAGTCCGAGCAGCCAGCGCGTGAAGCAGGACGGCGCCGGAGATCGTTGGCTGCCTCTTTCGCAGCACGGGAGGCCTCCCCCGGCTGGCCAGCTGCTCTCCTCCTTCTCTGCCTGTTTGTTCTGTGTGACCGAGGAGGAGGAGACCAGCCGGCTGGTTGGGGGAGGCTTTCTGCGCCGAGGGAGGCGGCTGCTGGTGTCCGGCTTTGCTCCGCTTCTCCGATGGTCCGGCGCGGCCCTGTTCTTTACTTGGGCAGCCGGGCGCCTGCAACGGCGCCCACGGCGGCAACAGGCAGTTCCGCCCGGGCTCCGCTCAGGTGTCTGGCTGGGGCTGTTAGGAGTTGCTGCCGCCGGTGCGGCCCCAGTCCCGCGTCGCCTCGGGAAGGGAAAGGCAAAGCGCTTTTTGCCTTTCCCTTCCCGGCTGGGGCTGTTGGGAGTTGCTGCCGCCGGTGCGGCCCCAGTCCCGCGTCGCCTCGGGAAGGGAAAGGCAAAGCGCCTTTTGCCTTTCCCTTCGGCTGGGGCTGTTGGGAGTTGCTGCCGCCGGTGCGCTAGCATCGGATCGGGCATGCCGGACGGTTCCGACCGAGCCCCGAGCGTCGTCTTTGGCGCCCGCCCAGCGCCGCGGAGCTCCCTGTACCGGGAGAAGGGGAAGACCCCCGGGGCAGGGCAGGGAGAGGAGCTTCTCCCACCCGCCCCTCTTTCCGCGCCCACCGGTGTCCCAGGGGCGACCCCCGCCCGCAGTCGCCGCCGCTTGAAAGAGACGGGCCGGGGGTGGGTAGAAAGGCGCCGGGCGCCCTTGGAGGAGAAGGTCCCACGTTCGCCTGTCTGCCCGCGGATGTCAGCGGAGCTTTGCCGCTGCTTCGTCCGGGGTCTCTGGGCAAACACGTCCACCCGAGCGGGGCTTGTCGCCCCGCACGCAACGAGTGCTGCCCTCGGATTCCCTGTCCGGTTGCCCCTTTTGAGGGCGATGGCAGTAAACTGTTCCCGTAGCAGCAACTGCTCCTCTTTCCCGGCTGGGCTGGTGAACGAGGCTTCGCAGAGTTAAGACTGTATGGACTGTATGGATTCAATCTGGATTGGGATTAAAATGATTCTAGATTTACTAAACCCCAGTTACTTCTTCCTGGCCTGTCCCCTTGTTGGAGCCAACAGTGGTTTATGGTTCACTAAACCTTGGGGTACTTAGTGGGTTGTTCTGCTGAACTGTGACTGAAGCAGGCCAGTTACTTCTGCCCAGAGCACCAAGGAAAGTATCAGGATGCGGCCCAGGACCTGCATTTCAGGGGGCTCCCCTGGCCCTGATTAAAAAGCCAGATCTGAGCTGTGTTCAGACCAGCCTTTGCACCCTCGCCCTCTCTTTGGTGGGAACTACTGGGTTCTCCGAAGAGGGATGGGGGCTGTTTTTGGCTCTGAATGTTATCACAACTTCACGTGGGTTCTGTCCTCCTTCAGGGCGGTCTGAATCAACCCGCCAGGCCAGAGTTGTAATTTGTTGCCTGGCTTCCCTGCAATCACAACTACCCCACTACTCCAGGGTCAGATGGAGCAGAGACCTCATCAGGCTGGCCTCTTTCCCCCCCGCCCCCTTCTCAAGAGCCTGGAAGCTCTTCATGTCCTTCATGTGCAGCCTGGAAGAATGAATGACTTCCAAAGCTCTGGGCTCCATCAGGCCCCTGTCAGGCGCAAGTCCCAAATGGGGGTCAGGGTGTCCCTTCTCGGGAGGGGCGTGAGATTGCACAAGAAGCAGGAAAGAATCCCAGAACAGCTCCTGCGTAGTCACGTGTTCCCTTTTCCCCACCCTGGTGCTCCTCTCAGGTTTGCTAAAGCCGGGAAAGAGGAGCAGCCGCTGCTACGGGAACAGTTTACTGCCATCGCGCTCAAAAGGGGGGCAACCGGACAGGGAATCCGAGGGCAGCGCTCGTTGCGTGCCGGAGGCGACAAGCCCCGCTCGGGTGGACGTGTTTGCCCAGAGACCCCGGACGAAGCAGCGGCAAAGCTCCGCTGACATCCGCGGGCAGACAGGCGAATGCGGGACCTTCTCCTCCAAGGGCGCCCGGCGCCTTTTCTACCCACCCCCGGCCCGTCTCTTTCAAGCGGCGGCGACTGCGGGCGGGGTCATCCTGCGGGACACACCGGTGGGCGCGGAAAGAGGGGCGGGCGGGAGAAGCTCCTCTCCCTGCCCCGGGGTGTCTTCCCTTCTCCCGGTACAGGGAGCTCCGCGGCGCTGGGCGGGCGCCAAAGACGACGCTCGGGGCTTGGTCGGAACCGTCCGGGCGCGCCCGATCCGATGCTAGCGCAGCGCTGCGCACAGCTTCGCTCCAGCGGCGGCCTTCCAAGCCGTGGCCTTTCCCTTCCCGAGGCGACACGGGACTGGCGCCGCACCGGCGGCAGCAACTCCCAACAGCCCCAGCCGGGAAGGGAAAGGCAAAGGCGCTTTGCCTTTCCCTTCCCGAGGCGACGCGGACTGGGGCCGCACCGGCGGCAGCAACTCCCAACAGCCCCAGCCGGGAAGGGAAAGGCAAAGGCGCTTTGCCTTTCCCTTCCCGAGGCGACGGGACTGGGGCCGCACCGGCGGCAGCAACTCCCAACAGCCCCAGCCGGGAAGGGAAAGGCAAAGGCGCTTGCCTTTCCCTTCCCGAGGCGACGCGGGACTGGGGCCGCACCGGCGGCAGCAACTCCCAACAGCCCCAGCCGGGAAGGGAAAGGCAAAGGCGCTTTGCCTTTCCCTTCCCGAGGCGACGCGGGACTGGGGCCGCACTGGCGGCAGCAACTCCCAACAGCCCCAGCCGGGAAGGGAAAGGCAAAGGCGCTTTGCCTTTCCCTTCCCGAGCGACGCGGACTGGGGCCGCACCGCGGCAGCAACTCCCAACAGCCCCAGCCGGGAAGGGAAAGGCAAAAGCGCTTTGCCTTTCCCTTCCCGAGGCAACGCGGGACTGGGGCCACACCGGCGGTAGCGACTCCTGACTCAGGGGGCCTCCGAGGGAGGGGAAGAGAGTGACTCCTGCCTCCCGCTGTCGTCATCATCTTCTTCTTTTGGGTTAGTGAATCAATTAAACCTTTCATGATAGTGAGATCGTTTCCCAAATTAATTATTTTTATTTTTGAAATTTACCAGCAGCTGCTGCATTTCCCACCCTCGGCTTATACTCGAGTCAATAAGTTTTCCCAGTTTTTTTGTGTAAAATTAGGTGCCTCGGCTTATATTCGGGTCAACTTATACTCGAGTATATACGGTACTGCAAATAATGACACTGTTAATAAAATGCTGAAATAAATTATTTATTTTATTTATTTATTTATTTGATTTGCCAATTGTTTACAAGATAATAAGTATAAGTGTATACATAGTTGTAAATACATGAAATGGGTACATATAAGAAAAATAAAAGAATAAGAGAAACAATAGGACAGGGACGGTAGGCACGTTGGTGCGCTTATGCACGCCCCCTACAGACCTCTTAGGAAAGGGGTGAGGTCAATAGTAGACAGTCTAAGGTTAAAGTTTTTGGGGTTTGGGGAAGAAACTACAGAGTCGGGTAGAGTATTCCAGACATTGACCACTCTATTGCTGAAGTCGTATTTCCTGCAATCAAGTTTGGTGCGGTTTACTTTGAGTTTGTATCTATTGTTTGCTCTTGTGTTGTTATGGTTGAAGCTGAAGTATTCACTGACAGGTAGGACATTGCAATGTATGATTTTATATACCATGCTTAAGTCAGACCGAAGACGGCGTAATTCAAGGTTTTCTAGTTCTAGAATTTCAAGTCTGGTGGCATAAGGTATTCTACAACGAGTAGAGGAGTGGAGAACTCTTCTTGTGAAATATTTCTGGACTTTCTCAATTGTGCTAATATCAGATACGTAATGTGGGTTCCAGACTGATGAACTGTATTCGAGTATTGGTCTAGCAAATGTTTTGTATGCTCTGGTTAGTAGTGTGATATTACCAGAGAAAAAGCTACGTAGGATTAGGTTAACAACTCTTAATGCCTTTTTGGCTATGTAGTTGCAGTGGGCTCTAGCACTTAGATCATTAGAGGTGAGTATTCCAAGGTCCTTTACAGAGCTTGGGTCATCAACAAGTTCTTGACTATTCAGCTTGTATTGTATTTTCTGATTTTTTTTGCCAATATGTAAGACAGAGCATTTATTTGTTGAGATTTGAAGTTGCCATTTGTTTGACCATTCTGATACATAGTCAAGATCTTTTTGTAGGGTAGCAGTATTGTCTGTGGTATTGAACAGCTTTACATCATCAGCGAAGAGAACGCAATTGCTCATAATATGATCACAGAGGTCGTTTATGTAGAGTATGAAGAGAGTTGGTCCTAGAACACTGGCTTGGGGGACACCACTATTGACAGGTACTGGATTTGGTAGGACGCTCCCGATTTTGACCATTTGTTGTCTGTTTGACAGGAATGCTTCTATCCAGTTATTCAGTTGTCCAGAGATACCATAGGATTTTATTTTTAGGAGTAGTTTGTCGTGTACCACTGAATCAAAGGCTTTACAGAAGTCTATGTAGATTGCGTCTATTGCTTTGCCCTGGTCGAGTTGTGTCGTCCATATGTTTTTGCAATGTAAGAGTTGTAGATTACAGGATAGTTTTTTTCTGAAACCAAATTGTTTATTGGAGAGTAGGTTATTTGTCTCTAAGTGGAGGATGATGGATTGGTTAATAATTGATTCCATGACTTTACAGGTGACGCAGCATAAGGAGATTGGCCTGTAATTTTCAACTAGGCTTGGGTCTCCTTTTGAAGATGGGGATGACTGTGGCTTGTGACCATAGGTTAGGCAAGGAGCTGGTCCTGAAAGATTTTTCAAAGATTATGCTTAGAGGTTTGGCTATGGCAGTGGATAGCTTTCTTAAGAAGTAGGCACATATTCCATCCGGTCCAATAGATAGAGATGGTTTTAGATTGCGTAGTGATTTTTCAACATTGTCTTCTGTGAAATCGATATGTATTAGATCATTATTGTTATCTGTGGTACGGCTAGGAAATACTGGGCATGATCCATTGCTGTTTACAAATACTGAGCCGAAGAATGTGTTAAAGATGTTGGCTTTAATGGTGTTGTCGTTGCAGTCTTTACCATCAGGTCCTATCAAGGAGAGGGATGGACCTTGAGTCTTTTAGTTTGTTGTTTACAAAATTGTAAAAAGCACGGGTGGAATTGGTGCTTAGAAGGTTTTCCTCTTGTTTAATGTGATAATTGGTGCATTCGGTCTTTATCTGGTGGCATAAATTTTTGTATCGGCTTTTGAAATTGGCAACGTGACCAGATTTGTTTATCCGCCAGAGTGATCTCTTTTTGGATTGAAGTTTCCTTATTGATATGGGTAATCTGCTTTTTTGTTTTGTTTTGGGAGTTGTTGTTGGTACATATAGTTTGATGACTCTTTTGACTTCAAGTAAAAATATGTTGTAATGGTCTTCAACAGTATTGCATCCAGTGAATAGAGATTGCCAATCCAGGGATGAGAGATCGTTGTCTATAAGATCATAGTTGCCTTTTTGAAGTTACAATTGGGGATTACATCATTGTGGTGATTTTTGTGTGGACGTATGTTGAGACAAAAGTCAATCATATTGTGGTCACTACTGGAAAAGGGTTCTTTAGTTTGTATTCCGTAAATTAAATTCAAACTATTGCAGAAGATGAGATCGAGGCAGTTGTTTGGTCTAGTGTTGTTGGTTACTAGTTGTTCCAGTCCCAGATTTGTAATAGCATTGTAGAAGGTTGTGTGTATGATTTCAGTTGTACAATCATTTAGGGTCCAGTCAATATGAGGTAGATTGAAATCACCAAGAAAGATAAAAGGGTATGGGCAGGATGCAGCCCATGTTAGTAATGTATTTAGCTTGTTTACATGTTCGATGTCATAATCAGGTGCTCTGTAACATAGTAAGAATCGAATTGTGATATTTAAGGATAGTTCACAGATGATGGTCTCAGGAAGAGCAAGCTCCTGGGTAACTTGGATATTTTTTAGATGTAAGGATTTTTTATAGAATATAGCAACACCACCTCCTCGACGATTTTCACGATCTGATCGGTAAACATGATAGTCTCTTACTGTGGTAATGGAGTCGGGAGAGATGCATTGAGCCATGTTTCACAGACAAATATAATGTCGAAGTTAGCCATATTTAGGATGAGAAATTCAGGTATTTTATTCACGAGGCTTCTTGCATTGAGTAGTTTGCATTTAAGGCCGGCAGTAGTTGGAATTGAGGTAGTTGGGGGCGTGCGTGCCTAGTCTTGGGTGATGGTGGATCGGTTGAGGTAGGGTTGTGGTTGAGGGTAGAAGCTGAGTATTGGGTTGCGTGGCTTACTTTTGATACAGTCAGCATGGTAGTCAATGTACAGGTCCTTCTCTCCATTGTCTAGACGGTTTTTGAGTTCAATGCAGAGTGCACGGGAGCGGGCACGTTGCTGTATGGTTAGGTCAGGGCGGCAACAGAGGTTCTTATGGTTGGTGTTGGTTTTGGCGAGTGAGTTTATAGTATAAATGAATTTACGTTTGCTTGATTCATTTTTGCAAATGACCCTGCACAAGCGTGGGGCCACAGAGCCGCTCTATTTTTGAGCTCTCGGTCGATGCGGGAAATGTCAAGTATTTCATCAGCGGAGATGGTTGATGCTTGATAATCTCTGATGATGTTTCGGACAGTTGTGATGTCATCATTGACATTGATGTCCTCTAGACCAAATAAGATGGCGTTTGGACATTTCCGTTCACGCTCAACGGCTTCTCTGATGAGGATTGGGATATCAATATTTGTCTGGGTTGTGTTTATTTGTGGATTGGGTTTTGGATCGGATTGTGGTTGTTGGGTAGAGATGTGGTTTGTAGCTATTGGATGTTCAGGTTTTTGTGTTGTCTTTTTTTTCAAGGTTGGATATTCTTTCTTTTACGACGTCCAGGGATGCTACTATGGTGTTAAGGGATGTTTCAATGGTTTTGATGGTAGGGGATGTTTCAATGGTTTCGATGGTATCAACTCTTTCAGACAGATCCAGTTTGGGTCTGCATGATTTGCAGAAATATGGAAACTCATTGGATGATTCTAGGTATTGAATCATTTGCTCAGGTAATCCCAAGCAAATCCCAAGGTAATCCCTATGATGAGCGTATTTTTTACACAGAGAACATTTGATGGAGTTTTCATTATCCTTTAGATTTTTGTAGCATTTAAGGCATGTGCAGGAGTCTTGTGGTTCATTGGTGGGGATTATCTTCTCTTTAGGTTGTGGTTTGGCGTAGGATTTTCTTTTTGGCATGGTAGTTTGTTAAAATAGTACGTTGATTGAATTAATTAAAGGAACAATTTTGGGTAATCTATATAGGCAATATTACATCAAACAATCAATTGCAGTAATCTCTCAAGTCAGATAATATTCCTGAGCAACAATCAGCCTGATCAAGTCAGATAATATTCCTGAGCAACAGTCAGCCTGATCAATTAATTACTCTAATCACTAATCAATTAATTACACTAATCATTAATCACACTGTTCATTTAAATTCACTAAATCATTGATTTTACTATTCAATTAAATTACATGAATTTTGATCTTTTAAACTAGTCAGTAATCACACTATTTGCACTAAACACTCTAATCACACTAATCAATTAAAACAATAAATCAATTAAACCATTAATAAAATATTTTATAGAAATTGATTATCTAATCGTTGATATAAGTGCTGAGGTAGAAAAGTTGAAAGTTTTGAGGTAGTGAATTAATCAGTGTTTGATTAAAGTAATGAGGTAGTATTAAGAGTCTGCAAGGAACGGGTTAATTGTTTTACTAGCAGCTGTAGTTGACTGAATGAGAGGAATTTATTGCTCTTTGAATAGCAGATCGCTATTACTCTGTAAACAGGAAGTTGTAACACAATGTTCAAAGGGTTTTTATCCGAGTGAAGGAAAGGGCTTCACTTCTAAGAACAGAGGAAACCAACTACCGTATTTGCCGGCGTATAAGACGACTTTTTGCCCTGAAAAACATGCCTCCAAGTGGGGGGCGTCTTATACGCCGGGAGGACTCCACTCCCACTTCGAGCTTGAGTTGCAGCCGGGAGGGAGGCTGGGGGAGCGGGGTGTGTGTGTGTGTGTGTGTGAGCGCCGCTGTAGGTTAAGGATGGGGAGTCCCGGGTGGGTTATCAGGTTTTACGGTGCTTCCAACATGTGCGAACGGTGGAGAGCGGAGAAGAGAGCGAGCGAGCGCCCGCTGTGTGAAATCCTGCCGTCAAAGCAACACTGGGGGAGGCAGGGTATAAATTTACCAGGTTAATGTAGCAATGGTGATTAATGCCCAGAACATTGTTTGCGGGTATTGGGGTGTGTGTGTGTGGTGGTGGTGAGGAGAGGTTGTCCTTTGAATGCGGAAAAGTAGGTGTGACCTTGTGTAGGAAAATAAAGAGATCCTTTTTAGCGTGTTTGGCTTCTTTGCCTCCCCTCGTTCGCTTTTGACGTGGAGATAATGGCCTTCGGGCGGAGGGGAAGAAAACGGTAGCTGGATCATTTCAAATTTCACTTACTCTCCTGCCTCACTTCAATATGTCTGAGCGACTCCAGATACTGGAAGACTTTTTGAATGAAAGTGTTACCTCCATATTTTTTTTAAAGAGGGCCACTTGGGGAAAAAAAAAGATTCTAAGGAATTCCTTGTTTCTTGATTAAAGAGAAGGCATTGAATATACTGTTCCTTGGCAGCCTTTTCAGTGTCCGGTTTTTGGTTGTGTGTGTGAGAGAGAGAGAGAGAGAGAGAGAGCTGTATGATGAGAAGAGAACGTTTCCTGTGTTCTCATTTTATTTACAACATATTTTACGCTTAATGGTAAGCAATGAAAAATATTTTTAAAACTCATTTCTAAACTCCATAGCTATTTGCATATTCTTGGTTCAAAATTGGATTAGCTCATTTCAAAATTGTCCAAAGCAGAAAAGGCCAAAAAAAAAAAAGTGCAAAAGTGGAAGGTGTGTGGAAGAGGGGTAGTCTTATACGGCGAGTATATAACAAACTCTATATTTTGAGTGGAAATGTTGGGGGGTCGTCTTATACGCCCAGTCGTCTTATACGCCGGCAAATACGGTAATCTTCTCTCCTTTTTTGCAAGCAGACTTTGATTCAGCAGAGACAAATTGAACAGCTCACAGGAAACTATTTGTTTTTGTTTTCCCTTGATTAATGAGATTTCTGGGACCCTCCTAGTTAACTGAATACACTTTCAAAGTTTGTTGCTTTTAAGAGAAAGAGGCACGTCTTGCACTGGTAATTCTAACAGTTTATATTTTTACTGTGTAGACTCAGATTTGTATTGAGCATTCACTCCTGGCTTCGATATACCTCTGCTTCTATCACTCCTGGCCTCAATATACTTCTGCTTCTATCACAGGGAATAAAATTGCTTCCAATCTTCTCAGGAGTTCAGTTATCACAATACTTCCAAAAGATGGAGTCCGGATTAGCAATTTGGCGAAGAGAAAAGAGGGAAGAGGGAAGTGGGGGCGGGAGGGAGGAGGCAGTCTGCTTCACACCCTGGCTGCAAGCTTCTGGAGACAGACTCACAGCTCCCAGTGCTCACCGCCCTGCAAGGATGGGATGAATCTCACCGACTCCAAGGATGATCGTTCTCTGGGCTGGGTTGCTCCTGGGAAAAGTCAGATTCCCACTCAGCAGTCGAGGGGAAAACTCTCGAAGTCGAGGGAAAAAGCCACAGTTGGAGCGCTCTCGCTCAGCGATCCTCCCGGCCGGCGCTCCTCAGGCTTTCCTCCCTCTCTCTCCGGAGCGAAGAGGTAGCAGCAGCAGCGGCAGCGGCGTCTCCTCCAGTCAGATTCCCACTCAGCAGTCGAGGGGAAAACTCTCGAAGTCGAGGGAAAAAGCCACAGTTGGAGCGCTCTCGCTCAGCGATCCTCCCGGCCATTGCTCCTCGGGCTTTCCTCCCTCTCTCTCCGGAGCGAAGCGGTAGCAGCGGCAGCGGCGTCTCCTCCGACTTTTTTTCTCCCTCGCTGCCCGTCGTGTCCCTCAAGTTTTTAAACAGCTTCACTAGGCAGCTTTCTCCTATCCAGGCAGCTGAAAAATTTGTAATTTTTTGTCTAGGTCCTAGCAGTTCGCTCGATCGCTTGCCTTACCCAACAAAGGGAAGCTGCTCAAAACGGGATTCCTGGATCCCGGCAGGATCCCCTCACTCCAGATCGGCTGGCTGCCCCCGTCCGAATCCTTACGCTGCTACTTTGTAGATCCCGAGGACCTAATCTATGTATTTTTGTTACTTTTGTTACCTCTATTCCTGTATCTGAATTTAGTTACTGGTACTTTTCTCTCCTTCGGGCTCCCAGCGGCGTGACTATGCAGCTGCCTTGGTCGCCATCTTCCATTTGGTTTTTATTTCATGATGGATGTTGGATTCCATATCAGGACTGACTATTGTGAAGGCAAAAGGAAATATTTTTTTTCACGCAAAATAAAACTAAGTCCAGAGTTATTCATGTCTGCCCATAAGTAAGTCCTATTGAGTGAGAACAATATTAAGATGACAAAAAGCTAAAGTTCCTAATTTATTAGAAAGTCCAAATTGTAACTTCAACTCTCCATTTAAGAAGATCCTTTAGAATTTAAGTTCAACAAACAAAATGCTCCCCTGATGGGGTGAAATTTTGGTCCCAATTTCTCTAAAAAGACCCTTGGAGGGCCACAAAAATGATGCCATTTGTCTGTACTATGCAGAATCAGGTATGGTATTTGATTATCAATCTTTCCACATAGTGTGGGGACAAATTAACAATCTCTGATACAAGTCAGTTTTCCCTCCCCGTGTCAGCGATTAATATGTATTTGTTTGTAATTCCATAAAGCAGCTGCATCTTTTCCTGGAATTGCATAGTTGTCTTCCATGGCTATAGTATGATTCCAGGAAAGATGCACTTCACTTAAGGAACTGCCTATAGAGCAATGTGGGTGCCAAGACACTTAGCATTTTTTCTTCCTCAAATCTTAAATTCTGCACCACCCTAGCCCTCTAGTTATAAGATCTTTGCATGGTCTTCATTGTCTGCCAGGTTTTCAGATAGGAAATCTTGCTACGTATTCTTCTCCTTTCTTCTTTTCTCCAATATTAATACCCATGTCACCATTATCCATGTTTTGTCCAACTGGATGACTTCTAGATGAACTAGGCTTCAATCTATATAATTCCCACTACAACTGTAGTGCAATTCTAACGTTGTCTCAATTCATATAGCGCTGCGGTTAAATAAAAAGGATATATCAGGAAGGAATCCTTTGTGAGAAGACTTTATTATTCATACTCTTCCCTGCTACTGGTGCTATAAGGACAAGACATTCCTCTGAAAAGCTATTTAAAACTAGATCGCCGTAGAAGTAAATTAGATCCACTCTTTGAACTAAATTTAATAATCAGATTTTCTCCTAGAATATAACTGAAATGGTTCTGTTAAAACTGTAATAAAATACATGTTCAAAAGATTATGAATATATTTCTTACAATCTTTTGTTTACCTTGCAATTCTGTAGAAGTCGAATAAGATGCTCAAAACAATTACTATTAAGGAAAATGGCTTGCAGAACAGGCCGATCTGTGCAGTCCAACATAGCAGTTATTGCATCTTAAAAAGAGAAAAACTAAAAATCAAAGAGGAAGGATCATATCTTAAATAATTACATAGCTTTAGTCTCCCTCCAAAGGAATAGAAATAATTTGCAAGCAAAAAAGAAAAGCAGGAAATACTTTTTTGCCATTAAAATTATGTTACAATTTAGAAAAAACTCTAATGGATCAGAAAGATGTATCTTCATCTCTTACATTGGACAATCAGATGGCTCAAAGAAGCCAAATTGGGACATAAAGGCAATAGCTAATTATGTAGGAGTAATATTTCATATGTAAGCATATGTATTTTTATAAAAGTAAGGAATGAATATACAATTCTTCCTACCACCAATATGGAATTGTACTTTTAAAACAGGTTTGTTTACTAACAAAACAATTAACAAAAATATATATATAGCTGATTCACAATAGCATGCAGCATCAAACCATCTGCCTTTAAAAAAAACATTGATCTATTTTTTGATTATTTAACAGAAGTAATATAATGTTAAACTGGTAACAGGGAAAGTCAACTTCAAACCTCAGAGGGCATGCCAACTGCAAGGGTATTAGGGTTAATGAAAGGAAATTGCAAAGAATTTTTTTCAGTTTCTGTATCTGCTGACATCTAATAGCCTTATAGATTTTGTAGCCTAGAAATGACAGTCCTACACTTGACCTTGGAGTTCATTGGATGATTCTGGACATGTCATTTTCTCTCATGTCAAATTACCTCACACACGCAGTGACATGTTGCACATTTTTTTACATTTCAAGGCCAGAAATCTAAACAACAATATGAATGATAGAAGCTTGCATATCTCTCCTTTGAGATCTCTAGAAAGTCAGTCAGAATAAACAAAAGAATCAGACTAATGCTTATTAGGGACAAGTCCAGAAGAAGTAGAAGGAAACTGTTAAGTACCCGGGGTTCTTTGTTAATGCTCTAAAAACAATAGATGTAATGCAATTTCTGGCCAATACAAACAGAAGAGAAGCCAGAAAATGTATCTGAAGGAACTTTCTACTGAACTTTCTTTATCCTGCAAATCATGCTAAGGAAAAGGAAATAGCCATCAACTGAAGCTGCCTTCTCAATATCACTGCTTTAAAGAAATGCGAGAATACAGTCCATTGGAATCCTAAAACCAGCCTGTCAAATAATTGGTAAATGCCTGTGGGGAATCTTTTTGCCTAGAGAATAGGTATTCAATTTGCCTCTTCTGAGTGAACTGGACAAAGAATACTTAGCTGATTACAATTCTTGCAATTTGGTTCTAATAAGCCACTCTTACTGTATATTTAGTCAGCACTTAAATTATTTAAATAGATAGAAATTGCACTCACTCCTCAGTCAGTTGAACCTCATGAAAGAGACACGCAGCATTGGCATGGAATGGTCAGTCAGCACTGTGGAATGCTAACATCTTTGAACACAACACATCACTTGGTTCCTCTCACTAGTGATGTTCTCTTAACAACCCAGGACCAATTTGTCTAGTGTGTCATTTAAAACTGGACCCTGGATTGATATTTCCTAATAAGCCAGAAATCATAAAGCAAGGACAAACCCTACTTTATAATTCTAGTTTTTAATTCCTGCCCAAACAACACAATTAAAAAAGCTTCTACTGTAATTAATTGTTCACCTAGTTTTTTTTAAAAAAAGAACTGTGCAGAGGTCTACATACCCTTGCAGTTGGCATGCCCTCTGAAAATCAGGGAAAATAATTTACTATCAAGAAGAACTATCATTTTATTGTAGCTATGGCCATTTCAGCTGCTTAATGTTGCTTGTGGCTCTAAATAAAATGGTCCTACTGACATGTGGTTCCAGCATCTCATCCTGCCTCCCTTTCTCCTCCCCAAAGGATCCTGTTACTCACTCAGCATTTGAATCTGCAGTGCAATGAACCTGCTTTCCCACTGACGGGACCTTGAGTTGGGCAAAGCCTCATGATCCGAGTTCAGCAGCTTGAAATAGTTCTCCAGTATGGTGCTGGTTTCCACTTGCCGCTGGTCTGAACTACTAGTGAGAAGAATGTGCACCACTTCCGTCAGGCACTTCAATGTCAACTCAGCCTTCCTGCTCACGTCATCTGGATCTCTGTTATCCCACATATCATAATCTGCCAGGACACGCATCAAGACTTCCATGGTGGCAGGAGAGATGGCTTGAAGAGCATTTCTCTAAAGTTAATAATAAAAGTTCTTCACTATCAAAATAATCAGGAACAATTCCTTTTTAAGAAGTATAAGCAGGCACATGAAACAAGTTTTAAATCATATAACTTGGACAAAAACAGCAAATTAATCCTGTGGTTGGATATCAAAGTACTTTTTCCTTTGATAGTGGAATCACATAAGAACTGATTGAAGATATGTTTTGTGTTTCACCCTAACCATCAAACAAACATGCTCAGATTGCCTAGAATTTCATGCCATCAAAATTTGGTGATAATTGCTGAGCAAAGGCAATGTTTTGCTACTTGTGTGTAGGAAATGAAGCAAAAGTTGCATAGTATGTTAACTGTTAAGAAAACACAATCACAAAAGAAAGAAAAAACTCACAAAAGATGCCCAAAATTCTTGTGTCTACCGAGTCATGTAGTACAATTGCTAACATTCTCTCTCTCTCTCTCTCTCTCTCTCTCTCTCTCTCACACACACACACACACACACACACAGAGGCACTAAGGGTCAGAAGAAAGCTTTTCTCATTAGACATCTTGGAAATTCAGACAGTTAAAGAAAATAAAACACACGATTGCCTAACAATATAAAGTCAGTTTCCTGTAAGGCCCAGACTCTCTCCCCTTCAGACAACAAGAATGAACTTTTGAAAACTGGGTATTTCAAAAGGAATTCTTTATTGAAAAGGAGATATCCAGGAGATGTTCAAAGCATATACCTCCAGGTCCAGGCATGCAGCTTAGATAGTTAGAACCCCTCCCCTTGGTCCGGTGTGGATTTTGTCAATACAAAGAAGCAACATGTTAGCCCCGCTCTTTTTTTTCTGGGAACGTATTCTTGTAGAAAAATTATTAACATAAAATTGCACATATCTTTACTTTAGTTCCAGTACATTATGCTCAGCAATATCAGGAAAAATAACACATTCTTTCTCTTTGAGCTAATGGCACTATTTTATTTACTTAAGATATTGTCTCAGCCTAACCATATTTTAGGACAAGCTATTTATAACATTTTCATTAATTATACATCTTTGCAACTGGATGAAATCAGATTACATAAGAAAAATGGAAAAGAGTCAGTTTGATTACTAGAACATCTTAAGCAACACTGCTTTAATGTTAAACTGAGTCCTGATGAGAAAAACAAGATTAAAAATTTTAAACAAAAGCATCTTTGAATTCTAGCATACATATAATATACATAATTTTTCTTACACTTCTTCAGAATAATTTCAGCTGCTATGTCATAAATTCAGGCAAGAGGAAACAAAAGTGTGGTGCTCAAGTATTGTATGACAGACTGATATAGACTCTCCTTTATTATTTTAAGCAATTAGCACATGGAATTTCAACTAGAGTTCAATCACAGTATGTTGGACAATTTTGTTCACCTTCATTGCTCAGCTCTGTTTCCATTGGAAAGGATCTTTCTCAAAATATTAAAGGAGCATGAGTCCATTTTACCTCTGAACTAAGGTTTGTCCCATAACTTAACAATTACACACTCCACCTTGTCATAACTAGGTTATTTCTACTCCAAATTCTTCACTTTGGGAAAGTGTTCATAACATACAAGCCACAAAGTGATGATGCAGTAAGTCCCATATCCCAATGATTAAGAAAAGGATGTTAACATTTTCTCACCTGCCCACCAGCCACAATAGCTCCAAAGAGATGTAACAGACAACATTTGAGGCTCTCTTTGAGATGCTCACTTTCTTGAAAACACTCTGAAAAGCAAAGAACAAATTCCTTGTGTATTTATTCACAAAAATCACTATCAGAAAAGGAATTACAGATTGCAGCCCTTCATCATATACTGCAGCCACAAATACAGGGGAATCCAATCCTCCCTAACTGGGCAAAGCAGGCACAACTGAAAAGCTAAGAGTTGAGCTTGGCCATTTCGTCCTGCAAGAGAGATTCCTGCTCATTCTACTGGCAGCTTACACAACATATCTTTTTAATCAAACAATAAAATGTACTTTGACTATACTAGGTAAGTTTGGAAAATAAGATTATGTTAAGTATTAAGAGTAGTTTGAATAGCTAATATTCAGATTAATCTTGTAAGATATTGGTCCACTTTTCTCAATGCTGAATGAAATATAAAAGTCACTTTTAACCATAGTTTAGTAAAATATAACGAAATCTTGTTTACCAAGCCACCATTATAAATTAGAGACACCTTTCTCCCCTAATTGAAGCTAAGACTATCTGGTTTTAAATTCACACTGAAAGGTGCAGTTAGTCTAGAACCAAAGCGAAAGACTCCAGATGCTTATTCAGATCCCTACTGAAAACGAAAGGGGACTCACATCAGTCTGGCAGAAAGACATAATCCAGGGGGAAGCAAAATGGTATCATTCAGATGCTTTGGATTCCCAACAGGCCCAGCCACCCTGCTCAATGGCCAGGGATTGTGGAAGTTGTGTCCAAAATTAGCAGGATTGTCAAAGTGATAAAACCATTCAAAGGGTTACACAGTTTTTAGATATTTAAATAAAATATGTTTAACATAATGAAATGTCTTAAGTAGCCATAGTTCCCCATATTATTTTTGGGAAGGCTAATGTTTTATGGGCAAACGCGATGTTGACTCAAATTGCCATAGAAAAAAAACCATTATAATGTATCTAAATTTAAGCCTTACCTCATAGAAGGCAATTAGAACTGACCTAAATAATTTTTGCTTAGTAATAAACATTAACCTGGAAATCATTGCCATAGCAATAGATTGACCCATAACCTAGCTCCTGCCAAAACTACCACATATTATTTTTTTGGAATTAGCATCCTAAGAAGTTTCCAGTAATGGCAGAAGCCTGCACTGTTAAAACTGTTAAAATCTTCAAGAGAGAGGTATAATCAAATGCAAAACAAGTTTTGAAACAAAAAGAGCATTCAAGAGCTTCATTGTACAAGTTAAACAGCATAGAGAGATCCACATTAATGCTGAAAGGGATTTTAACTCATAAATAATAAAAATAAAATTCTTTTTTTTTTGCCTTTTGTAAACTACATCCCAACTTCAGCAGTGGTTACAGGTTTTCTCCCCAGAAATGTATGGGTCTTACATTTCAGACTTGATTTCAAAAAAAGAAATATAGCATACTCAATTACTCTCAAAAAGTGCTGTTATTATTGTGCCAATAACTTGTAACAGTCATTTCTGCAACATTTTCCACAATGTTTAAAGGACTGCTACACTGGTTCTGAGTTTTAGATGATGAGTCTTCTTCACACTTCATGAAAAATCACTGTTCTTGGTAGCACCTATTTCAGATCTAAGCTGTTTTAATTTAAAAAAACAGCAATTAAGCCAGTTGCAAATCTGTGACTCATGACAGATCCATTAAGAGATACACGACATTAACGATTCATATGATGACAAGTTTCTGGGGCACCTCTTGTGACCTCTCAAAAAATGATACCACATACAGATGGATGGGTGCTGTGATGTATCCTAGGACCCCACCAAGAGTGGTGGAGGCTTGGGCAAAATACTTTCTATCGCATACATCCCATTGCTGTAGCATTGAAAATGCACCTTTGTTATCCAGAATGCATCTGGGTCAATAATATCTTTAAATTGCTTAATTACTTATCATTTTCAAATTACTGATCTAAGAGAATACTTGTAGCTCAGAGTTGAACAGCAGGGTCCCTTGGTGCTCTCAGAGCTAAACCAAACTCAGAGAACACCAGGACTCTGTACCTTCAAATGGAAAACTATGGAACAAATCTTATTTCTGAAAGATTCTCATTTTAAAACAATTCTGAATGGTAGGACAATATAATAAAGTACTCACGGTAAAAGAAAGGGACAAATTCCACTGTGAGTAAAGCTGGTTTGTATTTCTGTCTACTTTTTTCAACTGTGCTCAGAATACGCCTATAATATATTGAGAGAGAAAAAACATATTCATTTATAATAAAGCTTCAAAACAAATTTTAGTTATGGTATAACAAAACATAGGTTTATTAATAATACATTGATTTGTATAACATTTTTTTCACATGACATTCTTAAAATACCCCTTGGGTTGTTTTTATTTCTGCATCAAGCTAATAAACAAAAACTTTAAGGGTATCTGGCTTTAACAGTGCAACTTTTATAAATATATCATCTTATTCACATAAGGATTGATATGGTCTGAACAGAAAACACAGTATTCACAAAAACAATGGGCTTTACTGATCTCCTAGAAGTGATGGCTTCTTCCGGATGATAAAAAATTATTACCCAAACTCCTATAGCTGTGAACCCAGATCCAAAAGGAACCTTTTCCTATAGAATCTTCAGGATGTGAGCAATCAAACAAGGAAATTTTTAATTGATTTCTTTGCTTTGGTTTGTTACGATTTCATTAGTACTCCCTTCTGCCATTTTAAATGTTTTAAAAGAAACCAGAATTAAAACATTGTTTTAATTTATTGTTTAACATCCTGTCTTATTCAAAAATGGGTATCCATTATTTTCCAGTCCGAATATCTGAGTGCAGCATCAGATAGAAACTTGAGTATTTATGACATAATCTGTTCAAATTTAAAGAAAGATGAGGTCTATCTAATCTCATTAATAGCATAAACTGGGTGCAGCCTCTCATTCAGTCTCTCCTGTGGTGGATGATGATACAGAAGGTCCTGATATATCTGACTGGGAGGCTTATATGATATTCTGGTAGCATATCACAAGTGTAGGCAATTTGACGGGCAGGATTATATGAGGCCCCAATCCCCCTGTCTAATTAATGTATTTTCTATTTAGCACTAACATTTTATAGGATTATATATTTTGCATCTTTATTTTAAAGACGTTAAAATAACAAGAACAGAGTGTTAATATAATATTCTCACATACCCTGCAATTCTTTGCCTCCAGTTCCTATATGGATCATAAAGACTTTCACAAAAAGCCAGCGCGTGTCGCACAAACTCTTCTATAGATGTTTGATCTGCCACTTCTTTCTCTTTTGTTTTAGTCTTTAGCTAAAGAAGTAATAAACAAGTTTTTCATCAACACTTTTAGAAGTGTTTTACAAACATTTTTAATGGCTTGAATTAAAAACATTCTGTACATCTTCAGTTTGCTACCTATGTATAAAAGTATCCACGTTGCTTGTTCAGCAATCCTAACTCTAACAAACCACAAATTATATGTGAACCAATCCATGGCATATGATCACTATGAACATATAAGAATGAAGAGGTTTTAATCCTACTTGTTTTGTTTTAGCTATAACACAATCAGACAAATGTTTTGATTCTAAGGGCTGCATTAGTCATGACCTGGTGGAGCACAACCAAAAGGAGGATAAAGACACATTTAGGCAACCTCCCCCTCACTGAGTTCCCTGCCAGCCAGCCAGTCACTTGATTCACAGGCTGCTGAGATGTATGTGATTGCAAAAGTCTTTCTCAGCATTACAACTCCAAGAGCTCACCAACTCCAAGAGCTCACCAATTAACTAACTGGTATATCAAAGAATAAGAACAGCATCTGTGGCAGATTATAAACAATTTTTCAAGTTGTATACAGTCCTCACTCAATCTGCTGACTAAATAATCATTATTATTTAATAGATTCATATTCCACCTTTTTCCCTCATGAAGCTCTAACAATAATTAATCTAACAAATTATAAATAAAATACACAAATTGCATAATGACATCTCAATCACTCCCTGACATGACTCTCAACAAAAATAAAAAATGAAGTGCTTAAATAATGCTTTTGTGCTTAGTTTAGAATAATAAACATACTTCTTCTCTTTTCCCTTTCCAAAATTGCAACCTTGAAGGTAGTGAAAAAGGAAAGCACAAAACTAGAACAAAGAGGAAACATAGCAATGATTGTAGGAACACATATCCTGTCTATATCTAAATATACATCATTGCAGACTTCAGTTTTAATACTTGGTTTCCAAGTGAACAGACTATTCTGAGGATAAACTTTAGCCTCAGTTTGCTCCCACTGCTTAACCCCATTAGAGTTCTAACAAAGATTGTGATCATCCTTCTGGCCATTGCATATTCATTTACCTGTTGAATGTAGAGTGTGGTCATTGTAATCACATGGTTAATATAGGAACAAGTCCCAATCTCTTCCACATTATCTAAATTTCTGAAACAGAATGAAACATGTAAGAGGTGAAGCAACTGTATGATAGCAGAGGACTGATGGAGAAGAATAACTACAGAGATTTCCAAAATTATTCTTACACAAATGTTTAAATATCCCAAAATGCCAAGTATGAGATGCTACATGTTTTAAAATCCCACCTTTCTTTGTAATATAGTCTCAAAATAATTCAGAGTAGTAAAGTATTTAGATCTGGACAATGACATTATGTAAGCTTAGACTTGATATAGTAAATGTGTTAATATCAGAATGACCAGTTATATTTTAAATAGCTGAAGCCACATATTATGCTAATTATAATATGGTTACTTCTGGCTTAGAATGATATCTCATCTTACTTTGAAAGCAACATGGCTTAACATGAGTTAACATGAATTGGTTCCAATTATGCCTTCTTCAACAACCCACAAATAAATCAAATCATGACTGAACATGATTTTTTTTAAAGTATGTTGATTGGACACAGCCAGCTCTCATCAACTTGGGCAGTTCACAATATAAAAAACAATGAATATACAAACCAGATAAAAGCACAGCAATTTTGATAATGTGAATTCAGTTACCATAGGTATAGCCAATGTTGTAACTTCCAGACTAATTTGATGCTATTACTTCCAAGCAATAAAAAGAGATAGAGGGGATTAAAAAAAAATGGGAAGAATACAGAAAGAGAGGAGCACTTGAGCAGGTATACTCGGAAATCAGTAAGCAAAAAAATCAAAAGAAGAGTAATGGAAATAGGATATAACAGAGTTCCCTTTCTTGACACTCCCTGTATTTTGAAAAAACAATTAGGTGAAAAAAGATACCGGCAAAGAATGATGAAGAACTTGACTAGGAGCAGTGTCAGTGCTTGCTGTGGCTCTTCCAACCCTTCTGATAATTTCTGGACACAGTGCAGCAGCTGGAGCCTCAAAACCTGGAGAATGTTATCAGGAAGCAGAGATATTCCAGGGGGAATGTCATCCACCCTAAAATAAAGCCAGTTAATATGAGAGCAAAAAGCAACAGTCATTGACATAATTGTAGTTTTGTACCTTCTTAGCTATGACACTATTTTCTCCAGGTACAATATGCTTGCATGACAAGCTCTCTCAAGAGATTTTAAAAAGTTGGGGTCCAGAACATGACCATAGTGGCAACCTCCTCATCGAGCAACAGCTTTCTCCCTGAAGGGAGGCCAACTCCCACCCTTCTATGCTTTACAAGAAAAGCTAAAACCAAAGCTAAACCAAATTAAAGCATAGAACCCAAGTCGGACCACATTCAAAGTAAAGACTTGATTGACCCCCCACACACACACACACACCCTTAGAATTAGTCTGAGACCGAAGAACTATGAATTCAGGCTGGCATTCACAATGGTATGTTTTTAAACTTTATAATCCAGATTTGGAAACCCAATCAAAGAGAAAAACAGAGAATTTGTATGACATAGCAGAGGATAGAGGGAGCATTTTTTATAGGAATTCCAGTTTTTTCTTCATAGCAGGTGCTTGATTTTTTTAACAATATTGTAGATATTTATTTTAATATTCCTTGGAAAAAAGTTCCAGTTTCTCAATGTTAAACCACCTATTCCTAACAGTGGTATACTTAAAAATAATAATGATAATAATACTCAAACTTAAGCACATTTGATGACTGAAAATACATTGAGGATTGCAGAAACAGAAAATAATTACAGAAATTATTCCACTATTGCATAAGTTATATTATTCGTCAAGATTTTTCTCAATGTTTTCCCCCATTCACTCCAGACCTACATGTAATTCAGAGCAATAAAGTATAACACTAGATTCCTCGTGATTAGCTAACCTCTAAACAAAGAGCTTGCTGTGAATTACTGCATTTCTATGATTGTTTTATATGAAATCAGATTCTGAAACTGAGATAAACGTCTCTATTATGAGTCACCTTAATAGTTGGCACACCTACTGTTTAACACAGTAATTAGAAAAAAGAACTTGACATATTCTTATTTACTTCCCAATAGAAAAACTCTCCGCTGCAGTAAGATTTGCACCAGATAGGAAGGTTTTTACCTTTTCAGATATAAATAAAACAACATGACAAAGGAACTTTGGAACATAGAAACTGATTGTAATATAGAGTGCTTGGCTTTTTCTCAATGATTTTGATCTATAAACATTCCTTACAAGTCTGCACCTTCCCAGTGAATAATATAACACAACCTTGTTTTTTGAGTTGCCTTGAGAAAAAATTGGGCAAGAAAAAATATTAGGAGAATGTCTACAAGACAGGGTCAATTGGTTTCATTCTATGCTTCTCAAATATAACGATCAAGAACAAGCTCACAAAATCCTAGAACTACAAGGGAACTGTTGAGTCACTTAGTCCTGCCCCTTCCTAGGACAGTGTCAAAACTCAAAATATTTTTGATGGGCAGCTGTCTAGCCCCTACTAAAACATGTCCACTGAACAGAAGTTCATAATGTCCTTTCATAGCTAGCTCCTCTGTTGAATCACTCTTACTATTAGAAAGTTTCTTCAACTGGAATCTTCTGTAATTTAAGATTGTTCCACATCCTGCATTCCAGGATGAAAAGGATCTTCTCTGTTACATTCTTTCAATTGCTTAACAAGTGCTGTAATATCCTCCCAATCATCTTTTCTCAAGCATCAGTTCCTTCTGTACCTCCTTGTTCTTCCTTGCACTTGTTTCAGTTTCTTTAAATATTAAAGTGTGGTGCTTTGGAACTTTACTTCTACTGATGAAGCCTAAAATTGCCTTTACCCAATCCATTCACACAGCTGACCCATTATCAACTTGTGGTCAACTATAATTTCTTGATCCTTCATACATATTACCCAAGTCAAGTAACCATCATCCTATACCTACGGAACTGATTTATTTGATAATTATCCATTTGCCTTTATAAAAAAATTGCACCTGTTATACACAAAAAAGAGATTATCAGGCACCCAGTATTATTTTAAAAAATACACAATAGTTTTTTTAGCAATCCACGCCTTCCATTTCAAATCTATTTTTAAATTCAGTATTTTACCACTGTTATAAAAATTCATGAACAATATGGGGTAATATATTCAAAATATGTCATTCTCAGTATAACTGAATATTGAAATGGTAGCGCCTATAACTGAAAAATACATCCCATAAAATATGTTTAATATTTTGTTATGCTGATAACTAAAAACACTATTAATTAAGAAATGATAAAACAATGCAAGCTTAATTGAAAAGATATCAATCATACAGTAAGCATCCAAACTGATTTGTAGGTCTTCAAAATTACTATTGTTTTAAGAATATGTTAAAATTAATATTGTGGTACAACTGAAGAATTCTGTGGCCAGGAGACTGTAAGTAACAATCCACCATGCTCTGTTCAGTCCAATTTCTAAAGTTGATTCAAAGAATTTACCCTCTTTTGATTGTACTGATAGAAGAGTTCCCTCAGCAAAATGTTACTAATCTTCATTCTATGTTCAGTATCCTGTTTTCAATTGAGTCAATCTGAGTCCAACTTGAGTCAAACAATGAACATCCATCCATGATTATCAGGCTATGATTCTACACCTGATATTCAGTGATGCAAACTGGTAATTTTAGAGTTAAGACTTCATGGTCTCAGACACTCCCTGTGTAGCTGGACTACTGTTGTGCTGCATTTGAGGACATTCCTGATCACACTACTGGGGACCAGACTTCTGTCCAATCTGCCATACAATTCCATGTCTTAACTAATGAGTAAACTCCACTAGAGACCACAGGGACTGACCTTTGAACAAGCACACAAGAATTCATTTTGCTAAGAGAATGCATTATCTTAGACTAAGTACATTCAAAAAGCACATTCCAAGGTCATTTCCTGGTTTAGAGCAAATAAAAACGTTTACTTGACTCTATAATTTAACAGCTTAAAGCCCATTCTTGAAAAATGTAAACTAGGACAAGAAGTACCAGTGTGGAACAAAGGAAGAATATCCTAATGTAAAATAAAGTTGATTAATACCAAAACTTTACCTAGGGGCACTGCTAATTTTGATCATTTTGCTGACAGTTGACCTATAAGGTATGAGATGAAACAGACTGGAACTTTTGTGTGTCAGGTTCCAAGTATACCTTGGAGGAGAACAACAGCTTAGGTCTTCAGGCTATGTGATGTTTGTGCATGCATCAGGGTCAACATAAAGGGGGCCATGAGCTGTCATTCATATATTCAAACCTGATAATAGTACATTAATGCACATGTGCAATCCCTTCCCAACAAAATTTGGCCACCAACCAAAAGCCTTGCTCTCCTGCAGGTTTTCTGCATAGAAAAATCAGCAGCTAAGATTTAAATTTTGGCCGCATTGTTCCATTTACTGCTGCTTCACATTTTAGATTTGCATGTGTGCATGAGTGTCCATGGAGGGAGGAGTCAAAATCTCCAAGATAATGTGTTCATAGTCATGGTAAATATACTACCCCTTTTGTACATATGGCAACGTGATTTAAGAGTTGATCATCAGATGTGTTCTTCACTCTGATTTGTGCTTTCATTACAGTATGTTTGCATACTATAATTAATAAAAGTATTATCATGAATATTTTATATCTATTTAGCCATATTATATATTAGATCAATAAGATCTATTTCAACATACCTAGTGGGCAGTTTTTCAAAGTCCACATCCAGAAACTGTTCATAACTAGAAACAAAATTGTCCAACCAGAGCTTCAAGTAGTCTGGATCTTTCTGTGAAGAAAAATAGGCTGGTTTAACACATTGATTTTTTTTTACTCCCAGAAATATCTGAACATGTTTTTTTAATCAAGTTTTTTTTATTTCAATCTACACATACACAACTATACATTAACAGTTGGCATCAATATATCATACATTTTAATATAGGCAAACTTAATAATACCAATCATATCTCTTAATACACATATTCATATTAAATAATAATCCTTCATTGCTTATTTTCAATACTCTATCCTAATGCCAAACACCATATCAGTTAAACATACCTAGTAATTTCATTATTCAATTTCCTCTCCAATTTTGTTTTGTTTTTTTAAATAAAAAATTCTCATTTGCCAAGCAGTATGGTTCCAGGTTTCATATCTCAATACAAATATGACCATAGTTACCTATTCATTTTATTTGTTCAATTTCATATCACATCTTTATTAGTATTAAATATTAAACTTATCTTATCCAATTCCAATTCATGTTATAAATTATTTCATTTTTCTTAGGATATTCTCATATCTTATTTTACAATGTTATCTAAAATTCTCATCTTATTTCTATGTTCACTTCCCATATTATCTTTTTCTGTCACACTAGCAATTTTATCAATCCTTTTTTTATTCATTCAAAATTGTCCCCTCTGGTTAATAATTTGAGCTAACCACCTTCATTCTACCTAAATACCAGTCTCCCTATTTACTATATAACACAAATATATATATTTTTGTCAGATTCCGCATTACATTTTCTCAATCACCTTATAAATCATCAATACATTACAAAAGTATTAATCTAATCAATTAATTATAGCAACTGATATTAATCTTTTCATAATGGTTTCCATTTCATCATTTTTTTCCTTTTCTTATACATTGCTATTCATCAATTAATATATAATATTCTTATTATAAATTCCCAATTCCATATTTATTTCATTAAGTTCCATGTCTAATGTAGCAATAATGGTTTAATAGAAAAAGAGAAAGAGAAACTAAAAAAAACCCCATATCAGTTACATACTTATCTATTTTCAGTACTTATTCTTATATATCACAACATATTACCTTGCGAAATCTCCTTCCCTATCCTTTTTTTCTCTCACTCTTTTAACAATGTAATCTCTTTTCATCCTTGTTTGCTTCCTGTTTCTCTTTATTTTCTGGTCCTTTCTCTTAATTCCCTTTTCCCCCATTCTTATTCCCCTCCATTTCTCATTCCAATTGTTAAGTTTTTCTCCCTCCCTCTTTCAATTTTTCTTTTCTACTTTCCTTTTCTGCTTTTTCCCTCTCCTTTTTTTCATTTTCTGAACCATTCTCCCTTTTATTACCACATTTTTTTTATTTTAATTCCTTTTCCCCCGCTTAAATAATTGTTGTTCCCTTTGTTCTTCAAAGCTGGCTTCTTCGTCAAACTCCTCCCCCTCTGCTTTACTTTGTTTTTCTACAAGCTCAGTCACCATTTCTAATTTCTGTAATACGTAATTGGACATTTCAAGTTTAATTTTCATCATTTCCCTTATATCTTGCAAGTCCAATCTTATTTCAACAAATAATTCCTCCATTATATCTTCTCCTTTTTTACTTTTCTTTTCTCTTCCTTAATAGACGTATTCCTCTTCCTTAATAGATGTATTCAATCCCAAAGTCCAGCATATTATTTCAGCCAGTGTCTTTTAAGTTTATTTTCAACAATCAATGTCCTTAAGTCTTTGTTCCAGGTCTTCTAGTTGGCCATTTCCCAACTGTTTCCCACAGTCACCAGATGGTTCTGTCAATATTTTCACATATCTTCCCCTTTGTACAGGGGTGGGATTCAAATTTCTTAACCGGTTCTATGGGCATGGCCTAATTCGTGGGTGTGGCTTGGTGGTCACGTGACTGGCTGGGCGTGGCTTGTATGTAAATATTGTGAATATTGTAAATATTGAATTTTTTTTATAAAAAAAGAGCAACTTTTACCCAAAATCAGGCAAAGCAGGCAGATTGAGTTGCTCACATAATCACAGATTCACTTAGAGATCTATCTATCTGCAATCTGCTACCTGAGTCTACACTGAAAAATAGAAGCTTCAGTCCTAAGGAGGGTTCAGCTCTGCTTTCCTTCAGTCCTAAGGAAGGTTCAGCTCTGCTTTCAATGATTTCCTGCTTTCTAGCTAATCTAAATGTCCTGGCACAGCAGAACAACTGATGGTCAGGGTGAAAAAAAGGAAAAATAGCAGTTTGATGGTGTGCATGTCAGGTAAGGAGTGAGTGGGTGGGGAGGGGAGGGGCCAGCCAGTGGCAAATTTGCCGGTTCTCTGAACTGGGCAGAATCATAACAACTGGTTCTATAGAACTGGTCTGACCAGGTAGAATCCCACCCCTGCTTTTGTAATATTCTAATGCTACTTTCCAGGGTTTTTATTTTATTATAAAGGAGTTTCTTTTACTTTCTTTTAAGTTCCAAAGTCCAATTTCTTAAAAAGACCAAGCACTTTTTTAAAAAGTCACTGAAATTTTTCCTGTACCATCAGGTGGCACTCTTGGGTCTTTTCCACAATCTACTCTTTCCTTAACTTTAACTTTCTTTGTTAAATATAGTACTTTTATTAAGTTCGCTAATTTCAATCATTAGCTATTATTTCTTTTCTTTCAACACACTCAATTTCAGCATTTAGTTATGCCCTTTAAGTGCTAATAATCCAATAATTGTCCAGTTTAATTTCTAAGCCTTTGTTGTGTTCAAATATTTTCCTTTATATTTTCTCCTCCAAGTTAATCCAATACAATAATTCAAGCCAATTTTTTAAAATCCAATTTCCTTCTCACTTTCTCTGGTTGCCGCTCCTACATACTTTCCTCCAAAATAGTCCTTTATTTTTTAATACTGGGGTACCTCAAAATCCATGTATTTTGCCTGGTTCACACTCCACTTGCTGCTTCTTCACTCCAGCACAGCCTTAATTTCCCGGACTGTTCTTCGTCTTTGTGGTGGCCATTTTGGGATCACCGCTACAGTTTGCCCTTGGGAGGGGTTTTTCCTGTCAGGGAGGGGAATTGCGGCTCCCCTCAACCCTCCAGGCAATTCTCTCCTTCTTCACCACCCCTCCAGGGTGGCTCTGGTCTCAATCGGGATCCTCCAGCAAGTGAGCTTGGGGCGAAACTGAGCACAATTGCTGATTCTGCTCCGACTCCAATGATGAACAAACCAGAACTCAGAAATATTTGAACATGTTTTTGTACCTTGTTTGCCCCGATATATTCCTTCTGTACTTCTGACATGACTAACTTAGATGTTTCTCATTTAATCATCAATTCAGATAGTATATGTCAGTGATGGCGAAGCTATGGCACACATGCCGCCATTTGTGCTGGCATGTGAGCTGCAGGCAAACTTACCTCACTGTGCATGCGCACGCCTCCCAACTGATTTTTGGCCTGTTTGAGGCCTTTTTCGGTCTTCCAGAGGTTTGAGGAAAGCTTCTGCAGCCTTTGCAGGCCAAAAAATAGGCCTGTTTCATCACTTCCTGTATTTCCGGAAATACCAGAAGTGATGAAACTGGCCCATTTTTTGGCC
The DNA here is from genome assembly GCF_049901735.1 of Notechis scutatus. NCBI lineage: Eukaryota > Metazoa > Chordata > Lepidosauria > Squamata > Elapidae > Notechis > Notechis scutatus. Next base: position 172,382,882 of record NC_142009.1, on the reverse strand, counting down.
TGCAAAGGCTGCAGAGGCTTTCCTCAAGCCTCTGAGAGGCTGAAAAAGGCCTCAAATGGGCCAAAAATCAGTGGGGAGGTAATCAGTGCAGGTAAGGGGGCGGCGGGGGGAATTGTGCGCCCATGTGCAGGGGGTGGGGGGGCACGCGCATTGCCTTCTGGGAGCTGACATGCGGGCATGCAACAGGAGCCCAAAAAAGTTAGCCACCACTGGTATATATTAATGAACTCATGAATTCAGCTCAACTTAAAAGAAACTTTACGTTTTACCCAACTGAATGGAAAAGAAGCTATTTACTAAATTGAGAAAAACCTGGTCCAACCAATAATTTAAACAAGAAATGAAGAGTAAAGAGAAAGGCACAGTATCAGTGGTAGGATGTGTACATTAAAAAGACACAGATTTTCTACCTATCACTTAAAGCAGCTTTCAGAAAACTCACTGGAAAAGATTTAGATATCAGAGAGCTACAGCCAGCAACATACTGAGTTAGATGGATCAATGATTTGATTCACTGGTTTGCTTCATAAAACAAATCCAGCAACAATGTGCTGTGTTTCAATCTGACTTTATATGTTATACAAACTTAGCTTCTGCAGTCTGCACTAAATCATTGAAGAGTGAAGAGTGAACTGTTGTTTGCTTAATAAATTATGATTAAACTTTGTAGTGTAAAATCTAAATGAAACAAGTGTAGTTAACCACAGGTTTAAGATATCCTTCAATATTGGATCATGCTTATCAAGGCATTTACACAACTAGTTTATAAAAAAATTACAGCACATTCTCAAGCCATTGGTTTCCTTCTCTACCATAATTTTCTGCGTATTATTGTAATTTATGGGATAAGCAGTTCACGAAAATCAATATAGATTTTGCAATTTCAACGGATATATCAATATCAGATATATTTTGTAAACACAAGCAAATTTGTCTTTTCTAGAGAGCTTCTGAGAGTCACTTGCAATAAAATCCTTCTTCTGCACACCTTGGCACCAGTAACTAAACATCCTGAAATGTAAATTAGGAAAAAAACATTCCTTAAATATGGTAACACGTGATTTTTTTCCCCTGTTGGGGGATTTAGCTATGGTAAAAAAAAGTGGACACAATCTTTCCCAAAATCAGGAACATGAGAAGTCATTAAAGCTTCATTCCAAGGCAAAAATATATCTTGAAAAATCAGACTAGTAGGGTGGGTGACTCAGTTCCAGAATAAATAGGCGTCCATCACTAGTGATATTTTTAAAACATTTCTGTCCTTTCCAGATGACAAGTCAGTATATACCCCAACGTGGCAATGTTTGTTAAAATATGCCAACTCAGAAAGCCAGAAACTTGCTTACATTACAATGTCCTCTCACAAGAAAAGCCAACGGTGCAAGTGATTAAGCTCCTGTCTTGTTTTTCTATACGTTTTCTTGGTTTTGACATCACAAACCTCTTGCTTATATATATATCGCTTTTGATTATATATCGCTTCATAGTGCTTTGCAGCACTCTCTAAGCAATTTACAGAGTCAGCATATTGCCCCCCAAAATCTGGGTCCATCCAGATTGTTGGGGGCAATTTTACCATCCTCAGGATAGAATCAACCTAGAAATCAGGGACTGTGAGTTCTAGTCTTGCCTTAAGCACAATGCTTGAGTCAGTCACTTTCTCTAAGCCTTAGAAAACAGACAATGGCAAACCAATTCTTAAAAACCTTGCCAAGAAAACTGCAGGGACTTGTCCAAGGAGCTCCAAGAATTGGACACAACTGAACAGAAGGAAAAAAAGTAGGCAAGACAGTTTTTTTCATTGTTCTATTCTCTATTGAAAGGCAATGAATAAGTGCTGTTTTTGCAGCAATCTACTTATTTCTAATTTACCAGAAGGCAGGGAATAATATGCATCACTACTACCGGGTTTTTTTTTCATTCAGGCAGAACACACCCACATCTATTTATATAGTGCCATCTGTTTACAAGGGCACTTTATAAAACGCAAAATGATAGATACCCCAAGAAATTTACAAAATGCAAGTATTCATCATTAAATCTTCTGGTTAACATTATCAACAAATTAATGCTGAAGAAGCAAGAAGTCATAGGGCATGACAAGTAGAAATGTTTGGTTAATTTTGAGCAAATTTAACAAGATGAAAGCTAAAAGACCTTGTTTCGGTAAAACAGAAACAAACAAAAAAACCAGAAACAAACTAGACTGAACACGTTTAAAAAAAATCAATCATTTCAAAATATTTAAGATAATGAAGCTTATAGCTCATGAAAATCCCAAATCCACAATCTCAGAAAATTAGAATATTACATGCAATCAATAAAACAAGGATTGTAACATAGAATAATATCGGACCTCTGAATAGCATGCATATGTACTCAGTACTTCGTTTGGGCCCTTTTTGCAGCAATTAATGCCTCAATGCGGCATGGAATGGAAACTATTAGCCTGTGGCACTGCTAAGGTGTTATGGAAGACCAGGATGCTTCAATAGCGGCCTTTAGCTCTTCTGCATTGTTCAGTCTCATGTCTCTCATCTTTCTCTTGGCAATGCCCCATAGATTCTCTGTGGGTTCAGGTCCGACGAATTTGCTGGCTAATCAAGCACAGTAATCCCACGGTCAGTGAACCAGATTTTGGTGCTTTTGGCAGTGTGGGCAGGTGCCAAGTCCTGCTGGAAAATGAAGTCAGCATCCCCATAAAGCTCATCTGCGGAAGGAAGCATGAAGTGCTCCAAAATCTCCTGGTAGACAGCTGTGTTGACCCTGGACTTAATGAAGCACAGTGGACCAACACCAGCAGATGACATGGCTCCCCAAATCAACACAGACTGTGGAGACTTCACACTGGACTTCAAGCATCTTGCCGTGTGTGCCTCTCCATTCTTCCTCCAGACTCTGGGTCCTTGGTTTCCAAATGAGATGCAAAACTTGCTCTCATCAGAAAAGAGGACTTTGGACCACTGAGCAACAGACCAGGTCTGTTTTTCTTTAGCTCAGGTAAGACGCTTCTGAAGTTGTTTGTTGTTCAGGAGTGGCTTGACAAGAGGAATATGACATTTGAAGCCCATGTCCAGGATCAGTCTGTGTGTGGTGGCTCTTGATGCACTGACTCCAGCCTCAGTCCACTCCTTGTGAAAATCCCCAACACTTTTGGATGGCTTTTTCCTGACAATGCTCTCCAGGCTGTGGTCATCCCTGCTGCTTGTGCACCTTTTTCTTCCACACTTTTCCCTTCCACATAACTTTCTATTAATGTGCTTTGATACAGCACTTTGGGAACATCCAACTTATTTTGCAATTACCTTTTGAGGCTTTCCCTCTTATGGAGGGTGTCAATGATGGTTTTCTGCACAACTGTCAGGTCAGCAGTCTTTCCCATGATTGTGATTCCTACTGAACCAGACTGAGAGACCATTTAAAGGCTCAGGAACCCTTTGCAGGTGTTCTAGCTTAATTAGCTGATTAGAGTGGGACACTTTGAGCGTAGAATATTGAACCTTTTCACAATATTCTAATTTTCTGAGATTGTGGATTGGTTTTCATGAGCTGTAAGCTATAATCATCACAATTATGACAAATCACCGCTTGAACTATCTTGCTTTGCATATAATGAGTCTATCTCATATATTAGGTTCACCTTTTAAGTTGCATTACTGAAATAAATGAACTTTTGCACGATATTCTAATTTTCTGAGTTTCACCTGTATGCCATGCTAACCAGGATTTTTGAGATTTTTTTCAAATCTCAAAGTTGTCCTCATGACTCTCTCTTCTCCCCTCTACTAGAAATACAAATTCCTGCCGACACCTTAAAAAACTGGTCCCTGTCTTCAATTTGGATGATCTTGTGAAATCTACCAGTTAAAGCAGTTCATCTCCCTTGCCATACCACAGAAGGATGAAGAAGACCACCAATTACTTTAACTGGCTTTTATACCTATATTCAGGGGTGGGATGCTACCAGTTTGCCCCAGTTCTATAGAACCAGTAGCTCTGAAGAGCAGCAGACACAGAACCAGTTCACTGCAATGACCTTTTGCTCGTCTGTTTGGCCCACCCGCCTGGCCGGGCTCTTGGCTGTCCTTTATTTCCTGCTTTTTCAACCTCAGCTTCTTTGCACAGCACAGCTGAGGTTGAAAAAGCAGGAAAGAAGAGGATTTTCAAACGCTGCGCACTTACGCGCAGCGCTTGTCAGCTGTCTGCGCAGCATTTTGCAAATGCTGGCTGACAAACTATACTCAACGAGTAGTCCTTAATGGGTCTAAGTCTACACGGAGGGAAGTAAGCAGTGGGGTGCCACAAGGTTCCGCCTTAGGCCCAGTACTCTTCAATATCTTCATTAACGACAGATGAGGGAATAGAAGGGGAACTTACCAAATTTGCAGATGATACTAAGCTGGCAGGAATAGCTAACACCTAAGAAGATAGGCTCAAGTTCCAGATGGATCTTGACAGACTAGAACACTGGGCCGTATCTAACAAAATGAAATTCAATGTAGAGAAAAGTAAAGTCCTACATTTAGGCAAGAAAAAACAAAAGTACACATATAGACTGGGTGAAACCAGGCTCAATAGCAGTAACTGTGAGAGGGATCTTGGAGTCTTAGTGGACAACCAGCTAAATATGAGCCAGCAGTGTGCAGCAGCAGCCAAAAAAGCTAATGCAATCCTAAATTGTATTAACAGAGGGATACAGTCAAGATCAAGGGAAGTACTAATACCACTCTATAAAGCCTTAGTAAGACCACACCTAGAGTACTACATCCAGTTTTGTTCACCACATTGTAAAAAAGATGTAGAAAAAGTAAAGAGAAGAGCAACCAGGATGATTAGGGGACTGGAGGCTAAAACATACAATGAATGGTTGCAGGAACTGGGCTTGGCTAGTCTGGTGAAGAGAAGGACCAGGGGAGACATAGCAGCAGTCTTCCTATATTTGAGGGGCTGCCACAGAAGGGGTCAAGCTATTTTCTAAAGCACCTGTTAGGAATATAAGTCACCTAACAGGTATTTGGGTTAGAAATATATAAACCAGGATAGACATTTTAAAACTGTATTTTTAAGAAAATGCAAAACTGTAAATAGGTGTAGTTTCTCAAACGGCCATAAGATGGAGCCAGAAACCTGGTTTGTTTTAGTCTTAGTCTCAGAAGAGTGTGTCTGAGGGAGTATCTCTGTTTCCTTCTGTTGGAAAGTATTGCCGTTCCTCCATTTTTCCTAATTGACTGATATTACTGGATTTGATGTAAGTCTGATACTGAATTGTTTTTGACACTGGACTTTGATATTTGGATTATCCCTGGATGAAAACTGACTGATTTAACCTGTGAATGACTTTGGACTGCTTATTTTGGACTTTGCTTAACGTTTCTGGAAGTAAAAACCTAAATTTACTGTACAGTGTATCTATGTACTGTGTGTGTATTATTCAAACACTACTCTCTATATGTCTCCCTGTATGCGCTCATTCTCCTAAAGGGAAATTACCTCAACAGCACCTGTAGGCCAGACAAGGAATAATGGATGGAAACTGAACAAAGAGAGATTTAACCTGGAAATAAGGAGAAACTTTCTGACAGTGAGAACAATCAACCAATGGAACAGTTTGCCCTTGGAAGTTGTGGGAGCGTCATCACTTGAGACTTTCAAGAAGAGATTGGACTGCCATTTGTCAGAAATGGTGTAGGGTCTCCCGCTTGGGCAGGGGGTTGGACTAGATGACCTACAAGGTCCCTTCCAACTCTGATTATCTGTTATCTGTTACATGCACGCAGCAAAACGCATTCTCATCGAACCGGTAGTAACACTGGTTGAATCCCACCCCTACCTATATTTCCTAAAATTTTGAAGAATCACCCATAGTATCTACTGAGCTTCAACCAGACTTGATGATACAATTTGAAGAGCAAAGCTCAGCACAGTTTATTCCATCGAAGTCTCGCAAGATCAGCCAGGGGCTAATTTCAGACAATATCCGGGGGGAAGGGGAAAGCACTTCTCAAATCAGAAATACACAAGTTTGCATTATAACTCCACCAATCATTACATTAGTCATCAATCATATTTTAGCCAAGTTTTAAAATAGTAGATAATAATTTCTAATCACTGTTTCAAAAGTCAGACAGTGTTTGTTTATTCAAAACTTTATATATTTCAATGTATTGGAACTGTAATCCTATTCCAATACACTGGACAGAGTTACATTCCATGTAGTTCTTGATTCTGCATGTAAAAGGTTGAGCCAATACAAAGTTTCCATCTTTGATAATCTGCACATTAAATTCTCATGTTTCACATGAACCTATGTTATTAGTAACAGCAGAGGATGTTAGGGATAACATTGTTTTACCCTAACTGTTTTGGGTAAAGATAATAAAATGATGAATCATGGTTTGTCAGATAAAGTGTATGTGACTTTAAGCTAAAGGAATGTAATTAAGGGTGCACCTGTAAAAGTACTATATAAGCAGCAAGGCACTCTCTGGCTCTTACTGGCTGGCTTATTGAAGACTGCATTCTTGCTGGATCGGGGAGAAGAAGAAGTGTTGGATTACTTTGAAGATATTTCTCAACGGAGAGAAGATAAGTTTTGGACAGATTTATTGTAAGTGTACTGACATTGGCTATTCAACACGGACTTTGCAAATAGAGTATCCCTGACAAGACTTGACTGAAATTGATATATGACTACTGGACTGTTTACATGACTATGCTATAATTCTTAAATGGAATAAATTATAATTTTGATAGCACAAGCGTATCTGTATTTTTACTGCGTGTTAACGAGAAGGCTTATCTCACACATTTACCTGTCTTCCTATCTGACTTCGCTGTACATTCTGTTTAGTTTGTTTTCCTTAACACCCGTTGGGGAATCCAGGCTTAACACTGGTTATGGGCCCAGAGAGACTGCAAAGTCAGTTTAACTAGGATAAAAACAGGTTTATGTAAAAAGTGAGATTTTGTGTTGTTACACGTTACAGTAAACAGACAGCTGTGTTTTATCAATTATATTTTTATATCCATATAGTGAAACATGGCACAAGTCAGTCTACAAAGTTTGTCCCTTATATCCAAGCTGGATGGAACAAACTATGTTTCATGGTCTATGAAATGTAGTCTACTTCTACGAAGAGAAGGTCTGTGGAACATAATTGAAAACCCACCAAACGTAGAAGAATGGGATCCTGAAGATGAGGAAGATAGTAAAAAGATAGAAGAATTTAAACAGAAAAATGAGCAAGCACTTTGCATCATAGGACTATCATTAACTGATCAGCAGCTTGTTCATATACGTGGAGAGCAAACAGCTGTTGGGTGTTGGCAAAAATTGAAGAGGATTTATGTCCAAGATAACGTTGGTGCTCACATAAATCTAACACGGAAGCTTTTCCGGACGTATCTCCAAAAGAATGGTGATATGCTGAGTCATTTGAATACTATGAAAAGCATTTTCCAAGAACTTCATGAGAAGGAATTAATTTTCTCTGAGCTACACCAGGTCTACATAATTCTATCTTCATTAGACGAAAGTTATGATGACTACGCAACTTCCCTTGAAATATTGCCTAAAGAAAGTTTAACTTTAACTGATATCACTGGCAGATTGATTGAAGAGGCCAGAAGAAGGCTTGAAAGAAATCAGTTAAGGAGGGAGCAACCTCAAAAGGAAAATAATGAATCTCCTACTGCATACGCAATTAAAAAGTGTTTTAATTGTGGAGGGAGAGGACATTTTGCAAGATTTTGTAAGAAACCAAAGCGCAAAAATGCAAGCCAGAATGCTGTAAGCCATCAAAGAAGAAATAAGAATTATGAGTTAGCAATGTATAGTAATGGAGTTGTAAAGAATAATTTATGGGTGGTTGACAGTGTAAAAATGTCCATGAGTTCACAGCATATCTCATTGGCAAACGGATGGAAACTTAAGGCAAAAGGTCAAGGTATTGCTCATTGTTCTAGTATAAATGAGAACATAAAAATGTTATATGTACCTCAACTTAAATTTAATTTGCTTTCAGTTAGAATGTTTGTTAGATTAGGAGATATAGTTACCTTTAGGGGAGATACTTGTTTAATTGAAAAAGTAGGTAAGAAAATTACTGCATCTTTAAGAGGTGACTTATATGTGTTAAATGATAATGGTTTAAAGGTGGCTAACACAATTTATGATAATAAGAAACCTCATGATGAATGTATTCACTTGTTACACCGAAGGTTAGGTCATTTAAATTTTAAAATGATTAAGAGAACTGTTCAACTATCTAAAGGAATAAGTTTAAAACCTTGTAATAAGTATTTGCAATGTTCTGCTTGTAATCAAAACAAAAGCAAAGTTATACCGGCAAATAGAGTTGATGGATTTACTACCAAAGAGCCTTTAGAGGTAGTATTTGCCGATATAATAGGTCCTAAAAAGCCAAGTGTAGGTGGTGCTAGATACATATTAAGCATAATGGACCACTATTCTAGGTATGGTTTCTGTTTTCTAATGAAGAGAAAAACTGAAACGTATACAAATTTCTTTAACTGGTTAAAATTTGCAGAGAGGAAAACTAAAAAGAAATTAGTAACTCTTATAACAGATAATGGTACGGAATTTACAAATAATAAATTCCAGAGTAGACTTAAAGTGGCAGGTATTCAACATAAAAAGTCTGCACCATATAGGCCTCAACATAATGCATTTATAGAGAGAAGAGGCCAAACACTGCAATCAATGGGAAGAACAATGTTATCTGATTCTGGATTACCTGACAATTTGTGGGGAGAAGCTATAATGTGTGGGAATCACATATTAAACAATGTTGTTAATTCAACAACAGGTGAATTACCATTCACTCTGTGGCATGGTAGGAAACCTGATTTGAGTTATATTCACACATTTGGTGCACCAGCATGGGTGCATATCCCTACACAACTCAGGCACAAAGGACAACATAGAGCTAAAAGATTAATTTTTGTTGGATATCAAGCAAACCATAGATCTTATAGATTCTGGGAACCAGGTACATCTAGAGTATACTGCACAATTCCTAGAACATATAGGATGGAAAAGATTAGAGCAGGATTCAGATAAAGATGTTATTATAGAACACTATAAGAGGCAGAAAGAAAAGACTAGTTATAAGAAAAGTCCAATTAAAGAAGAAATCCATGAAGAGCAAATAGAATCAGATCAAGAGGAAATAATTGATCAAGAAGAGATAGATAGTCAAGAACATGAAATAGAGGAAAGTCCACCTGTAAGTTCTGTTATACCTAGACGCACAACGCGTATAACCAGACCACCTGAAAGATATCAGGCAAGTATTGTTTGCCAAGTAAATAAAGTTCCAACTAGCATAGATGAACTTAGGATGTATCCTGCTAAGGATCAGGTGAATTGGCAAAAGGCAATGGAAAAAGAGTTAAATTCATTAAAGGAAATGAAGGTTTATGAAGAAACCAAATTACCTCCAGGAGAAAAATCCATTGGGTGCAAATGGATATTTAAAGTAAAGACTGGAAATAATGGGAAAGTAACTTATAAAGCTAGGTTAGTAGCACAAGGATTTAATCAAAATATATTTGATTATGATGAGGTATTTGCACCAAATCTTAAGGCTACAACTTTAAGAGCAGCTTTAGTGTGGGCAGCTAAAAAGAATTATATAGTTAACCATTTAGACGTAGAAACTGCATATCTACATGCACCATTGCAGCATACAATATATTTGAAAAAACCAGTTGGTATAAATGATTATAAAGTAAATAGCAATGATTGTTGGAAACTCAAGAAGAGTTTATATGGATTGAAACAATCTGGCTATGAATGGAACCAATATATTGTGAAAGAATTAAACAATATAGGGTTTAAATCTGGTTTAGCAGATCCATGTATGTTTAAAAGAGAAAATAATGGAACAGTGTCATTATTGTTATTATTTACAGATATTGCTTTGATTACTAAGACCAATAATGAAGCTACTGAGATTATTTCATTATTAGCCAAAAGGATAAAATTAAAGCATTTAGGTGAAATTAAAAAGTATCTAGGATTGACAATTAACAAAACCACAAAAGGATTTAAGATATCTCAAGAGGATAAAATTTGCCAATTAATTAAATTGTATAAAATGGAACTTTGTAAGCCTGCAAAGACTCCAATGAGTCAGGAAATTTGCAAAAATGATGCTCAAAGTCCCAAATTTGATAAGACCATATATCAATCTTTGATTGGTAGCTTATCATATATAAGCAATTGGTCAAGGCCAGATATAGCTTATAGTGTTAATCAGCTGGCACGATATAATAATGATCCACATCAAGGTCATTGGCAAGCATTAAAGAGAATTTTAAGATATCTTAAAGGAACAATGCATCATGCATTGTATCTAGAGCCAAAAGGTGATTTGAATCTTAGTGCCTATGCAGATGCAAGTTTTGCAACTGACATAAACACTAGAAAATCAACATCTGGGATGGCTATATTATTTGGTAAGACACTAATAGGGTGGAGGTCAATCAGACAACAGCATATTAGCTTGTCAACGATGGAAGCAGAATTTTCATGTCTGTCATTACTATGCACTGACTTAATTCTGTACAAACAGTTATTATTAGACATGGGTATAACTGTTAAAGATTCTATTATTGTATACGAGGACAACCAGGCAGCTATACAATTAGCTACCAATATTGCTGTAAAGACTAGATCAAAGCATACTGATTTAAGATACTTAAATGTTAGAGAATCTGTTAAAAATGGTCTAATTAAACTTGAGTACTGCATGACGGAAGAAAATATTGCAGACCAGTTTACAAAAGCACAAGGTGTTGTAAAATTTAAAGAGAGTTGTGACAATTATGATTTGAAAGTGTAAATGGATATATTATTGTAATATTTATTATTATTACCCAAAAGGGGAGAATGTTAGGGATAACATTGTTTTACCCTAACTGTTTTGGGTAAAGATAATAAAATGATGAATCATGGTTTGTCAGATAAAGTGTATGTGACTTTAAGCTAAAGGAATGTAATTAAGGGTGCAGCTGTAAAAGTACTATATAAGCAGCAAGGCACTCTCTGGCTCTTACTGGCTGGCTTATTGAAGACTGCATTCTTGCTGGATCGGGGAGGAGAAGAAGTGTTGGATTACTTTGAAGATATTTCTCAACGGAGAGAAGATAAGTTTTGGACAGATTTATTGTAAGTGTACTGACATTGGCTATTCAACACGGACTTTGCAAATAGAGTATCCCTGACAAGACTTGACTGAAATTGATATATGACTACTGGACTGTTTACATGACTATGCTATAATTCTTAAATGGAATAAATTATAATTTTGATAGCACAAGCGTATCTGTATTTTTACTGCGTGTTAACGAGAAGGCTTATCTCACACATTTACCTGTCTTCCTATCTGACTTCGCTGTACATTCTGTTTAGTTTGTTTTCCTTAACACCCGTTGGGGAATCCAGGCTTAACAGAGGAGAATCAAGTTTAAGTTCCAATTCAGTTCTCAGATATTATGTAATGAAGAAGTAATTCAAAAAATACTTTCCCAGACATTTCAATCCAATTAAATTGTTGTAAAGCTTTCTAAATAAATACATAGGCTGGTATAGGCTTCTCCAGAGATAAAGAAAGGATCAACTCTGTCTAAGCCTACTCAGCATAGTCTCCATTCATTGAAAAAGGAAAAAATTAATTACAAATTAGACCTCATTTGTTTCTTATAGAGAATTATGTGCAACAGATGTAGTTTACATCCAATATACTGAATCTACTTTATCAAGAGAAAGAAAGTTTGTTTTCTATATTAAGTGTAGCTTTCCTATAGTTCATGCAGATATTATTTCTGTAATTTCATACTAACTTGAATCTAAGGCAACTTAGTCTCCCTCTTCTCAAAAATTATCCATGTTTCTAAGAGTTTTTTACCCCTTGAGCTATCTATACCAGGGGTCTGCTACCTTAAACACTCAAAGAGCCATTTAGATCCATTTCCCATAGAAAACAAAACACAGGGAGCCACAAAACTTGGGTGGGTGTGGCCAACTCAATGTCACTCACTTCCACTCAGTCACATGACCCTCCTAGCCACACCTACCCAGCCGGTCATTCAGGCAGAGAGCCACAAAACCCTTTTGACATCTAAAATGATGTCAAATGATGTCCCCCCTCCCTCCCTCTTTCTGTATCTCTCTCTCCCTGTATCAATCTCCCTCCCTCCCTTTCTCCATGTATCTCTCCCCCTTCTATATCTCTCTTCCCGAAGACCCTCCCTCTCTCTCCATGTATCTCTCCCCTCCCTCTCTGTATCTCTCTCTCCGTCTCTCTACCGCCTTTCTCTTTTTCTCTCTCCCTCTCTTATGTATCTCTCTCATCCACCCTCTCTCACCCTCTCTGTATCTCTCCCTCCCTCTTCTTTCTCCATGTATCTCTTTCCCCCTCCCCTCTGTATATCTTCCTCTGTCTGTCTGTCTTTCTCCCCCTCCCCTCTTTCCCTCTCCCTCTCTTTCAATGTATCTCTCTCCCCCTCTCTCCCCCTCTGTATCTCTCCCTCCTTCTCCCTCTCTCCCCCTCCTCCTCTCTCCCCTATGTATCTCTCTCACCCTCACCCTCCCTCTCATTCCCTCTCAGTCCCTCTCTTATTTTCCCTTTCTCTCTCGCTCTCCCTAGATTTTCAGATTGCCCTTCTCTCTTTTTCAATCACCAACACCAGTCGCTAAATCTTGCTACTTCTCCCTTCCCACATACTACTCGTGCCTTGGCCTCTGCGGGAAGCTCCTCACGTTTACTCACCACAATGCCAGCCATCAATGCCTGCCTCCACTCACATGGTTAGGAAAGAGAGGAGGGAGGCAGCGTTTCTGCCCTTTTTACATTGCACACCTCCTGAAAACGCCTCCGTGAATCTCTTCCCCCTTCAGGATTCATTTCCTTGCAAGAGCCCAAGACTTGGGGGTTTCTCCTCTGTGGCTTTAGTGCCTCGGCTCCAGCAAGCTTGCCTTGGGAGCATTTCTGCCCCCTTCGACCGAATTTGACAGGATAAGTGTCAGGGCTCATTCTGCTGCAGGAAAAAGTGAAGGGTGCTGGCATGCCTCAGACGCTCATGCACTGACCCCTGGGGTGGCTGTGCGAGGTTCAGCCCCCTTTTCCTGCTGCCCTGAGCTTCTTAAAGCCATGGCTGGGTGCTGCGAGTCTTTTCGTCATCCCCTCCTCCCGGATCCCATTCCCACCCCGCCAGCCCTTGTATTAGCAAGGCTGGCATCGGTTGCAAGGCACACCCAGCACCAACAAGGGCCGGAAGGCATGCCCATCACCAACAAGCAGCAAGAATGAGGCACTGGAGAATCAACCCTGGCTGCGTCTCTATCCCCCGCCTTCTCAGGCCAGGTGAGCTGTAACTGGGATGGGAGGGCGAGCGGCTGGGCCAGCCAGGGAGCCACAGCAGAGGACCCAAAGAACTGCATGGGGGTCCAGAGCCATGGGGGTCACAGCTTCATGAAAGTATCACTAGCAAATTGGCTCCTGAGATTAGGATGATGGGAAAATTAGACTGTACAATTTGCCAAAAGCAATATGAAACAATTGTACCTTCCAAGAAGCAGCAGCTCTTATGCTATTACAGATGAATTAGTATTCAGTTAATGGAAACTTGAAAACTTATATTCAAAGTTTGTATTTATTTCCTTAGAATCCTGACTAAGTATCTATAATTTACTTTAGATTATCTTTTTTTTAAAACCCTCAATTATCCTGAAACAGTTTAATTTAAATTTATGACTTCTTAAGCATGATTTTCCCCATCCTCAATGTACTATTTTGTATAAACCAGGAGACCAATGAGGTCGAGTCCTAGCTTAGGCACAGAGCCACTCAGGTGACCTTAGGTCAATCATTTCACTAGTGCTAGGCAGGAGGCAGGGGCATTTTGAGTAATGGATTTTTAACCAACACAACATACATACATACTTTAAACCCGGGAATACAAATACCTAGACACAAACAGAGCAACATGGTATATGCAATGCACTGCAGCAAGACATGTGCAGACCAAAACAACCACTACACAAACGCATGGCACGACAGAGAACAAAGTCATCAGGACAGGATTCAGCAGTTCATCTGCATCTGAAAGACAAGGCTTACTCTTTTGAAGACAGCGAAGTTCATATTCTGGACAGAAAACCACTGGTTTGAAAGAGAAGTCAAAGAGGCCATTTATATTAAAATTGGAGGATATAACCTATCTCCTGTTTACAATGCAGTTGTTTCAGCAGTCCCAAGAACCTATTTACACTCTGATTCAGGTGACCCTGAGAATACAAATAAACCCCCAAGTGGCCTCAACAATACTCAGAGAGCTAACCCACAGACTGCTAATGACAATATGACTGCCAAGAATATAAATCATTTCATTCCCCACCAGTCAGTTAGAACTGGAGAAGTTTCTTGGATGAGAAGCAAAACCTTTTCAAAGAAAAAATCAAGAAAGTCCAGTTGCCTTTTGGAAAAAGCACCTTTGGGACAACTATGACCCAGATGATTGACAATCTCCATAGACACTTTAGAATAACTTTGCTAAGAAAACTGATTGACTTTCCAGGCAGTCTTGAAGAGCCAGACATGGTTGAACAAAAGAAAAAAAAAAACTAATCAATTAATTGTGCAAGGCCAACTGTTAACTCATACATTACATTTCCATGATGATGAATGCATGTCTTTGTCATGAGAACTCTCATAGCCATGCCTGACAAAGATAATCAATAACAAAATAATTTTGAAGTGATTTAATATTTATAGAATTCCTAAGAAAGAATGTTGAGGAGTATCCAAGTGAAGCATCATCTGGGATCAATTATTCTGAGAATTCCATTACAAGGACAGACTTTTTCAGTCACTTATTTCTTCTACCTTTGGCCTGCTCTCTTTGCTACAGCAGATGGGTGAGAAGGATTGTGGACGATTGTGGATGCCTTGGAAAAGATAAAGCAGAAGCAGATATAGTTACTTATATAGTACTGTAAAACAAGAAAAAAACTATTCATAAATTAGGCAAGCAGAATGATTTTATGAAAACACACCTATCAGCATTCAAAACATAGCCTAATGTGCAAACATAGAATATTGCAAAGAAGAAGAAATAATTATTTAGTTTTGAGTTCCAGCTTTCTCCAGGCAGACAATGGTAGAATCCCATTTTAGAAGTCATTTTAAGAAGAAATAATCAAGCAACAGATGGCTCTCAGTTTATCACATTTGTTGAAAAATCAGCTTTTTGGCTTTGTGTAACACATAGACTGTCCCTTGTTATAGATAATGAAAGCTATGGATTGTATAACTAAGAAAAAAATGTGAAAACACTTGACCTATCTGATAATGTTCCTATATATGTGTGCAGACAGAATGCCAAATAATTCTTTAGTAATTAAGAATTGTTCATCTGTTGGGTAGCCCCCATTTAGTTCAATCCTGATTTTTTGTAACCATTGTTTGTTTTCATCCAAATTTCTTGGCTTTTAATAATACTATATTTAAGGCAGTCGTATAATAGTATTAATTAATTCAGAAGTATATACAGTACATGATTCTAAGTAAAATGTTTACCATTTTTAAAATATTTTATTTATAATATACAATCCTGATGTTCAAATATAAAACTCTTTTTATTCTGAGTAAGAAGATACCCAAAATATTAGAAAAAAATCATTCAAATTTCAAAATAATAAGTTTCCACTAAACTTATATCTATATCTATGGAGGAAAATATATTTCTAGTTTTTCATAACAAATTTCATAAAACAAAGACAAGTACATTCAGCTTATCAATCAATGAAAAAGCATTTACATAGCCCAGCCCTAAGAAATCCAGCCAAATTGTCAAGTAATTGCCATCACTAGAGCTAGCTATGAATAATAAGAATAATTCCAAAGTACTAGAAAGTGAATAGCTCTTCTGACTATCATGAGAAGCAAATATTTCATTTTAGTAGAATTATAAGAATGAATGGATGATCAAATATAGAAATTTGACATATGGTCGTGACAAGGTCAATACTGGAATCAAATAAACAATAACACGCTCCACTTTCCAAAACAGTTAAGGCTTCAAATCCATCATAAGTTTCAGAGTAATTCCCAATGACTAAAAAGTTTTGATTTCAGATTAAAATATAACTCATTTCTCTCTCCCTATCCTGCCCCTTGCAAAAGGATTAGATACAGCAGAAAGAAATGACAGTAAATACTGCAAAAAATTAAAACCCAGTTAGAGCAGAGATCGGTTTATGAAATTTTTGGTAAAAAAATGTTTTATGATGTGCAGCAGATTGTGCCAATGGCTCTATGGACATGGAATTCAGCAGCACCCTTAAATCTTTCCCAAAGAAATGTTCTCTCACTTCTTTGCCAGATACACTGACTTAAAATGAAATTAGGATGAATTATATCTCATAATTTTTTTGCCAAAGGACCTCATTTGCTCTAACCAAAGCTCTAACCAAAATTTCACCGACAAAAGTATTTGTAGCACAACAGCTGTCTATTGACCTATGCCTACAAAGGCTTTTAAATTACTCTGGGAATGTTTCAGGACATTAAAGTTGCTGATTCAATAGCTTATAAGGAAATAGATCTATTTACTTAAAAGTATTCTTTAAATACTTTCAAGAAAAGTGTTTCCAAGAAAAAAAATCTGCTTTCTAAAATTATGACACAGTTATCATATGGTTTTTCCAAATACATAAAAATCCAATCACTTCACTAACTCACATGGAGAACTAAATAAGGCTCTCAACAATGGAAAGCAAACATCCTATTGATCTACTTGGATGCAAAACAAGAACCTGAGATTTGATTTACACCCAAACCAGAGATAGTATTCAGCAGGTTCTGACCAGTAGCAGAAATTTTGAGTAGTTCAGAGAACCGGCAAATACCACCTCTGATTTTACAGTATCTTTCCCCTGCTATGCCCACCAAGCCACGCCCACAAAATGGTAGTAAAAAAATCTGAATCCTACCACTGACCTAAACACAAACATTCTGGTTTCAAGGCCAACACTAAATTTTACAAATAAAATTAACAAATATTAAAATTACATAAAAGAAATGAAATCAACACTGTTATACAGTATATTTATAGGTATAATAAAAAAGAACATTTATACAACTATATAATCTTAAAGTGCTTTATCATGCTGTTTATCATGATGGGGAAGATTGTCATGTGATTTGAAAGCATTTTATCCTTGAAGTCTATCTTTACTAATCAGATTTACAACAAAACAGTCCTGTCACTTAACTTTTCTCATTGCCATTCTCAGGATCTGCTCACAACCACTTCCACCAATCAGCCGGCTTTATTTAATAAGCAAGTTTTCAACTCTTTCTTAAATGTATCCAAAGATATAGAGAGCTGGAGATGGGGAAACAATTCCATAATCATGGATCCAAGTCTTGAAATGCACATGAAGAATGGAATAAAAATCTGAGTGGGAATGAAAAGGTGACTGTGTCCCATTGATGCTTCAGCTAATAAATGTTTAGTGGCACAGGACATGCTCGCTAAACTGGGCATAGGCATGGCCAACATGTGGTGCATCTGGCCCACGTGCCGGAAGTTTGACAGCCCTGCACTAGCATGTCATGGTAAACCAGATTTCTCCAGAGTTATAGCTGCTGCTCATCAAGGTACACCTGTCTGGCTTCTCCTACCAATGAGGGTAGTGGAACAAACCATTGAAGCTCTATCATTGATTTATTTCAACATATTACTGGCTCAGAGACAGAAACTCAAAATTTGTTCTTGGCTTCCAATTCCTATCTTATCTGAGATACAAGTTGGGATCTTAGTTTACAAATCACAGTAAATAACCAACAGAGAGAGCTCTGGTTTGTTCAATCAATACCTGCTGGCAACAGAAATTCATGCAAGCCTGAATTCTTCAGAATGCTGGTTTATCATGATGGAGAAGATAGTCACGTGATTTAAAAGCATTTTATTTTAGGTTTTGATATTAAAAACATATGTATTTCTACTATTTATGACAAAAACTCATAGAATTGTTTCTCCAATGCTATAAACCTATCCTCAATATCAGCTTTGTACTTACTTAGCCTTCCTCAAGCAACTGCTCTCACATAATTCCTTGCATTGTTAGAAAGTATGAAACTCAACTAATATTTGAGATCCAATAAAACTTGTAGAGCCAAGACAAGAGATCACTTCATTAGGAAAATTCAGAGGCTGATTTAGCAATACTCGTCAGCAATGGTTATGAATTTAACTATTATTTGAAACTGAAATTCAATTAATAATAATATAGGGAGATGACAGTATTCAGTGGAAAAGCAACCAAAGAATTTCATGCATTGTTGCAAAGCTATCATTAACTGAATAAACCATGAAAGTTGAATTAGATAAACTAAAACTTAAACCAAGTTAATCAACTACAATGGGCAAATGTACACTCTGCTTCAAATCAAATAACAAACCACATCAATATGTGAAGTCAGCAATAGTAGAGAGTAATTGGCTTTCTAATAGCTCAAAATGTTCTTAGAACATATTGCAACCTACAAAGATACAATAAGAATGACTGGCTCATGTCCATTCTTGCATTAAAAAGCTACAGTTCATTGCCATTCTCTTGGATATATACCACACACATAATCATTGCAACTAGCATTGTAAAAGCAGATAGGGTGAACTACACAGTATTTTGTTGCATCTCAAAAGAGGCAACTTCTGAAAAAAACTGGATGCTTTTTGTCACCGGAATTACTACCTTGTTTATTTACCAAATTTACTTGCCACCCATCTTGCAGTTCAGGTGACTCTGCGCATTGATCATGAAGAGTTATCTATCCTGAGTTTTAGCTATGAAATTTAGGTTGTCTTCTGCAAAGGGCTATTCTTCTCCCATCACAGAGCAGATCATCTCACTGTTACCAGTGAGATGATCCCAGATAACTTTTTCAGATACTTTTTCCATAAAACAGCAATCTTAAAAAGGGATAAAATATGTATTTAATCAAACTTTCCTATCTGATAGCCAGTAAGTTATTATCAGGAAATCTTTGTATGTAAAAATAATGCACCACATGAAAACAAAAGTGATTAGCATTCTTATGGGAAAAAGGTTAGAAATTACCCCTACCTTAAACTGTAGTTCAGTTTCAGACTTTTTTTTAACATTATGTTATTAAGTACCTGCTCGTAAGCTTTGTCAAACAACAGGGTATTTATATTTGAAAAGCTTGCCAGCTTAGGCACCAAAAACTAAAAATTCAACAAGAAATCTTTGCTCAGAGAAGCATTCTGCAGCTTCCTTTTTGCTACATAATAATGAGCAAATGTCATACTTTCTGTACAATAAAGCTGTTGAAGAAATTGCAATGGTTATAAAACTAAAGTCAAGGAAGATACAAGAAATATACCACATAACAAAACTAAGGATAATTTCTAGAAATACATTATGTTGATGTTCATATATCATTTTGTTAGTAGGCAGCTCACTATTTCTTCAGTTTAAATCATTTTCAACATCACCCATCAAATTTTCCCAGGCCTAAAAATTATTTGTGCAAAAACAAGGCTAAGTTTGCCAATGCATCTACAAGAATTTGCTGCTAATACAAGGTCTATGGCAAGCATATTGATTACATTCACACTTTACAACCTGAATGAACATAAACAATTATAATCTATGCAACAGAACTTAATTATCAGTAGCTAATTCATGGAAAATACACTCTGAAAAACACTTTATCACTATATTATGCAGCATCTTCATTGAAGCCTTAGCTATTCAGCATCTAGAAAACAACTGCAACTAATGTACAACTTTAAAAAAAAACAATTTACCTTATTACAGTAGAGCATCCAAAGTTCATAAAGCCTCTCCCTGGATGCCATCCTACACTCCCTCTTATTTGGTTGGGAAGTATCCCCTAATCAGGATCCAAACATTCTCAGTTTCAGTTTAAACTATTGACTTCAGTTCATGGACTCAACCAAAGAGGAACAGAATTAGTCTCTGATACCACTGCAGAATTTGAATAGTAAAGTGTGACAATCTTCCCTTTCCTTTTCATTAATGGCACTTTGGAAAATCTGTCCCTCTTCCAAATAAAATTAAGCTTGTTGATGGATACAGAATATGCAAGAAAACAAAGGAAAATTCTTCAAATTTATATTATAAGAAACATGACTCCAAGATACTCCAAGGAATATTCTTGTGGCTTGATTAAATGTCAGTATAATCCCATTTAATTTTAGGTCTTCAGCATCTTTCCAATTGTGATATCCTGGGATACTTAATAGTTGTTAGCAATAACAGAAGATGTCTTTTTAATTCTCCAATAAGGCAAACAACATGATGGGACACCTGGAAAAAAAAGACTGTCAATAAAAAAAATCCTGCATTTGGAAACATAAGCCAAATTTCAATCATTCAAACTGCTACCCTAATTAAATTATGAGTGTTGACTTGCTTTATTTCTTTAAGGAAAGATGAAAATCAAAGACACCTTGCAACAATCTTTTTTTCCCACGGAAGGCTCAGTACTTCCACATCGTGTGTCTCATGCTTTTAATGCTGAATACTAAACTTCAAAGAAAGGTCTCCACTTCAAAGCATTGAACAAAAAAATGAGATTGTCAATTGATTGAAAACAGGATTCCGTCCTGCTGTAGACACAAATGTAATTTCTTACACTCTTCCAAAAGTTACTCCGGGCTCGGCGATGATTTTCCTCTCCTTCTCGCTCCGAGCCCTCGGCTCCTCCCCGCCCAGTCGAGCCCCACCGCCAACCCTGCGGTGCAGCATCAACAGCGAGACCCCTCCTTCTCGGTTCCTCCACCCCCCCAGCCTCCGTACTCATTTCCGTGTCTTGCCTCCCTTCCCCGTCCCCATCACTCCGGACAGCTTCTTCGGCGAGCCCCCGAAATAACTTACCGGGGACTCCCCGGAGAGGGGCTTCGCCTCCCACGGTCCGATTCAGCCAAGACAGAGGAGTCGGCCGCTGCGGCTGCCAGCAAATAGGAAGCCACATCGCCCGCTTCGCCGCCCCGCCCACATTCCAGCGCTTC
The DNA here is from genome assembly GCF_049901735.1 of Notechis scutatus. Lineage (NCBI taxonomy): Eukaryota > Metazoa > Chordata > Lepidosauria > Squamata > Elapidae > Notechis > Notechis scutatus. Next base: position 172,361,789 of record NC_142009.1, on the reverse strand, counting down.
CTTGGCTGCTCCGCCCGCTTTTCTCCTCACCACACCCGCCCACTCCCTTTGCAGACGCAGGAAGATGGTGTCATCCGAAGCCCTGGTAGCCATCTTTCTTCCTGGCATTTGTGCTTCCCCACTTCCCCCACCCCAGCGCTTCAGAGTTCGCAGCATTTATTTATTTGTTTGTTTGTTTGTTTGTTTATGTCAAGTGATTATAAGATAACAGGTATAGGTATAAACATAGTTATAAATACATGAAATGGATAGAAGACTTTGTAGAGTTTGCCTGTCTGTCTTTATACATTCAGCCAGTAATTATAAAAGACAGAACAGATCCATATAAGAAAAATAAAAAGAAACAATAGAACAGGGAGAGTAGGCACGTTGGTGCGCTTATGCACGCCCCCTACAGACCTCTTAGGAAAGGGGTGAGGTCAAAAGTAGACAGTCTAAGGTTAAAGTGTTTGGGGAAGAAACCACAGTCAGGTAGAGTATTCCAGATACTGACCACTCTGTTGCCAAAGTTGTATTTCCTGCAATCAAGTTTGGTGTGGTTTACCTTGAATTTGTATCTATTGTGTGCTCTTGTATTGTTATGGCTGAAGCTGAAGTATTCATTGACTGGTAGGACACTGCAATGTATAATTTTATATACTATACATAGATCGGACCAAAGGTGGCGTAGTTCTAGGTTGTCTAGATCTAGAATTTCAAATTTGATGGCATAAGGTATTCTGCAACGAGTAGAGGAGAACTCTTCTTGTGAAATATTTCTGGACTTTCTCTACTGTGTTAATATCAGATACGTAATGCGGGTTCCAGACTGATGAGCTGTATTCAAGTATTGGTCTAGCAAATGTTTTGTATGCTCTAGTTAGTAGTGTGATATTACCAGAGAAAAAGCTACGTAGGATTAGGTTAACAACTCTTAATGCCTTTTTGGCTATGTAGTTACAGTGGGTTCTAGCACTTAGATCATTAGAGATGAGTACTCCAAGGTTCTTGACAGAGTTTGGATCATCAACAAGGTCTTGACTATTCAGCTTGTATTTTATTTTCTGATTTTTGTTTTGCCAATATGTAAGACAGAGCATTTATTTGTTGAGATAACTTTTTCCTGCTGCAGGAAACATGGCGTTCATGTTCCAGCCTTCCTATTTTCCCAGAATGGAAGACGAGAGGAAATGAACAGCTATTCGAATGTCTTATAATCCTTAGATCTTAGGAAGGAGCATGGAGGAAGGAGCAGCGCCCCTACGGACACCGCCCCATTCACATTTACTTAGTTTATTCAATGCTGAGTGGTGTAGCTGGCAGTGAGTCTTCAGGCTGAAATGGTGTCCTACAGCTGATCAACTACAAAGCAAGAAAACTTTATTTTCAAGTATTTTTTTTCCAAGTATTTTGTATTGGCTAGACATAGAGACAGTAATTATAAGTGCTCATTTTATTATTTCGTGTCCTGCCTTTATTATTTTACACATTAATATACTCAAGGATTATCTTTACTTATAATTATGCAGAATGGAGAGATCCTACTTAAATACTAGTAAGCTTTCCTCTTTGCACTATACTGCACCAAAATATTAAGGAATGCCTTAAAGACTTGGCCACCTTATTTTTTATACCTCCAGTTAATTTTTAATCAAAGTAAATACATTGAGATGTTTTAATTGCTTTTCCAACCAATGCTGTAAATGAATTACATAAACATTGTTGCTGCACTTCTGCTTATATTAGTCAGATCTGAATGCAAATTAAAGACAATGACAAACTATACAATATACTATTATCAGAGTTAGGGCGAGGATTCTGAACTATAGGAGTTGTCTCTACTTATAGGATTCTCTACACTTATCATCTTACGTTATAAAAAACTGTTAATATGGGGGAAACTCAAGAATATGCCTTTCTTCTATTTTCAGTTACCATTTATTGCCCTTTGCCAAGTGGAGATAAGGTATCAACACAAGATAGTTCTTTGTGGCTCAGTGTGACAATATGTAATACCTAACTAGCTTTTATTACATCTAAAACTGTAGTTTCTAAAAAACTACTCAGAAAACAATATAAACTATGTGTAATGTAATTATTTGATATTTGATTTCTTTGTCATAGATGCAATTGACACAAGATGGATTTGTGCAAGAGGCCCTCTGGCCATGACTGCTATGGTACCTATTTTCCAGCAGGAGTAGCAAGTTCATATAGACCTCCTTCCCAACTGCTTACCATACTGATGACACCAAGTCCCATGCCAGTGGATGACCTCTCTCAGTAGCTTCAAATAGCTATTACATAGAAGGGAAGAGAGACTTGTCCTGAAGCAGCCCCACAAAGGGGCCTAAGGCTGGATCTCTTCTTCCCCACTAGCACTGATCAATATCAATCAGGAAAAAAGAGGGAAAACCACAGCAAAACAGTGCCCCCACTCCTACTCCCCAGAGGTGGTCAGCAAACTACTAGATCAATGGTATCAAAATCTGCTGGCAGATCCACAGGTGCTAGGATGGATATGCCACCCCTATCCCAAGTCCTCCAAAGGTCATCCACAAGTGCAACCAATGCAGCCTGAATCCTAACTGAAAAGGGTATAGGTAAGCCACCTCATCCAAGCCCACCTCCTTCTCTGCAACCTTCCTTAAAAGGGGAAGGTTGGAATTGGACAAAAGTTATCTAAAACCATAGGGTCCAAGGATGGCCTCCTGAGGAAGGGGTGAACCACCACCTGTTTCAAGGTTTGCAGAAGGGCACGAGTTCAAACACCAGGTGGCAGAACTCACAGCAGTAGAGCCTCTGTCCACTTGTTCAAAATTGATCAGCTCAAACTCCTCCCAGATAACCAATCTAGGATGTGACTCAGCCATTTCAACCAGAACTGCTTGGACAAAGTCCACTCCAAACAAAGACAAGAGACTTATCCAACAAACGCCTAGAGTATTTCTTACTATTGTTGACATTATTGTTGACTTTAGCCAGAACATTTGTAAATTTTAGTCTAGAGGGTTTCCTGTAAGATGTTTGTTCCAAAGTTGAGCTAACTTAAACAATATGTACCTCTGCCAGAGGCTTTCAAAATTTGGATTTGAGATATCAAGGATTCTTCGATTCTGATTATATTTACTATTACATCCAGGGTCAAGTCATGCTATATGAATAATTTCTCTTTCTGGGTGGTTGAATATACCATATTTTTCGCACTGTAAGACACACTTTTCCCCCCAAAAAAGTGGGTGGAAATGTCTTTGTCTTATAGAGTGAATGTTGCCAAAGCACCGCCCACCCACCTGGCAAACAGCCTTGTCAGCTTCAGCACATCCTGATTTAGCACAAGCAGCTGATTGGCGGTTGGATCAGCTTCCTGGAATACTGCTGATCAGCTGTTCCAGGCTGCGGGGATCACCGCCACTGATTGCCGCCACCACCTATCACCGATCCCCGCTGCCTAGAACAGGCAAAAACAGGATGTGCGGAGGTGGCGATCCCCGCAGCCTGGAACAGCTGATGGTCAGTATTCCGGGAGGCTAATCCAACTGCCAATCAGCTGCTTGTGCTAAATCAGGCTGTGCTGAAGCTGACCAGGCTGTTTGCTGTTTGCTACAAGGAGGCAAATTGCTGGGAGGCAGAGGCAGAATTTGTTTTCTTGTTTTCCTCCCCAAAAGCTAGGTGTCTTATGGTCTGGAGTGTCTTATAGTGCAAAAAATTTGGTACATCACAATCTTGTCCTTTATAAACAACACAGGCCGTTCTCTAAATTCACATGTTTTAGACAATCTTTTTGGCATACAGTCAACATAATCTTTATTCCTTGAATCCTAATATTTTAAAAATGCCTTTCAAAAATTATGTTCTTCTAGGGTCAAAATACACAGGAAAAGTGTCTACTGTTTGTTCCGACAACACGGAACTGCGGGCGGGCGTGACTGACTGGCTCAAATCTCAGGCGTCAAAGCGCTGTGTTCCAAGCCAGGTCTTCATCCTCGGAAACAAGTGGTAGTCACTTGGTGCAAGATCGGGGCTGTAGGGCGGATGAGGAAAAATCTCACACTTGAAAGCATTCAGGACTTCTCGAGTGCCGTAGTTCGGCCATTTTTAAACTTAAGGCACCATTGGCGCACTCCACCTTCAGTGATGATGTCCCCGTACACTTCACACAGTTGCCGAAAAATTTCAATCGGTTTATGGTTTTTTGCTAACAAAAACCTTATCACTGATCACACCTCACAACTCGAGGGATTTTCAATTGCAGCACACATTTCAAACGTTTGCTGTGAAATAACGGGCAACGATATGAACCTCCCACTAGCACGACTAGATGCAGACTGAGTGGCGGACGCACAGACCAAAGATGGCCGTGCTAGCTCTGCCCCTTCTTACTACAGACGAAAACGTAATCTATTTTGTGGATAGCCCTCGTATTTCTGCTGTGAGCAGGACATCAGAGATTGGAAGTGAGGCCAGAGTATGCTCACTTTTGACACTGAGTAGCTTTCATTAGGCCAGTACCATTTCAAGGCTCTACCTTAGATCTGAGGTTCCCAGTCACTTCGGATGACAAGCAAGTCTTTTTAGTCATAGGAAGAGAGCTAAGCACACATAGCAATCAGTGAAATGTAAAGTGATTGAAAGTACTTCAGAAAGCACCCAGAAATATATAAGTGAATCAGACTAATTAAAAGTAACTGTCTAATGGGCATCTGCTGGCTTCAACTCTCATTCCTGCTTCAAACACTCTCATTCCTGCTGGCTTCAACTCTCATTCCTACTATCATTCTACTATCATCCCAGTGCCAAAGAAGCCCTCCATCAAGGAACTGAATGACTACAGACCAGTTGCTCTAACATCTGTAGTTATGAAAATCTTTGAAAGGCTTGTGCTGTCCCACCTGAAAACCATCACGGATCTGCTGTTAGATCCCATGCAGTTTGCATACCGAGCAAATACAGATCGACAGATGATGCTGTTAACAAGACTCTGCATTACATCCTACAATACCTTGAATCTCCAAATACCTACGCAAAGGTCCTCTTTGTAGACTTCAGTTCAGCATTCAACACCATCATTCCAGACACTCTTCTAAGTAAATTAAACCAACTAGCGGTACCTGAACACACTTGTAAATGATTGGTCTCATTCAATTCAACGACGAATCTGCATACAGACAGGAGGTTATACAACTTGCCTCGTGGTGTAACCGGAACAATCTGGAACTGAACACACTCAAAACTGTAGAAATGGTGGTAGACTTTAGAAGAAACCCTCCCATACTACCACCTCTTACAGTACTAGACAACACCGTATCAGCAGTAGAGACCTTCAAATTTCTAGGTTCTACTATATCACATGACCTAAAATGGACACCTAACATCAAAAATGTCATCAAAAATGTCATCAAAAAAGCACAAGAATGTTCTTTCCGCGCCAACTCAGAAAGCTCAAACAGCCCAAGGAGCTGCTGATACAGTTCTACAGAGGAATCATTGAGTCTATCATCTGTACCTCTATAACTGTCTCATTTGGTTCTGCAACCTAACAGGACAGACACAGACTTCAGAGAGTAATTAGGACTGCAGAAAAAACAATCACTACCAACCTGCCTTCAATCGAGGACCTGTATATTGCACGAGTCAAAAAGAGGGTTGTGAAAATATTTACAGACCCCCTCACATCCCAGACATAAACTGTTTCAACTCCTTCCCTCAAAACGATGCTATAGATCATTGCACACCAGAACAACTAGACACAAGAACAGTTTTTTCCCCAAAAGCCATCACTCTGCTAAACAAATAATTCCCACAACACTGTTCAATTATTACAGTCTGCACTACTATTACTGTTAATCTTGTCATCGCTCCTTATCAGCCATCCCCTCCCACTTGTGACTGTATGATTGTAACTTTGTTGCTTGTATACTTACAATTTATATTGACTGTTTCCTAGTATGATTTGATTGCTTATTGTACCCTATAACTATAATTAAGTGTCATCTCAACTCTTGACGAATGTATCTTTTCTTTTATGTACCGGTAAAACTCAAAAAATTAGAATATCGTGCAAAAGTTCATTTATTTTCTAATGCAACTTAAAAGGTGAACCTAATATATGAGATAGACTCATTACATGCAAAGCAAGATAGTTCAAGCTGTGATGTGTCATAATTGAGATGATTATGGCTTACAGTTCATGAAAACCCCAAATCCACAATCTCAGAAAATTAGAATATTGTGAAAAGGTTCAATATTCTAGGCTCAATGTGTCCCACTCTAATCAGCTAATTAAGCCATAACACCTGCAAAGAGTTCCTGAGCCTTTAAATGGTCTCAGTCTGGTTCAGTAGGAATCACAATCGTGGGAAAGACTGCTGACCTGACAGTTGTGCAGAAAACCATCATTGAACCCTCCATAAGGAGGGAAAGCCTCAAAAGGTAATTGCAAACGAAGTTGGATGTTCCCAAAGTGCTCTATCAAAGCACATTAATAGAAAGTTATGTGGAAGGGAAAAGGGTGGAAGAAAAAGGTGCACAAGCAGCAGGGATGACCGCAGCCTGGAGAGGATTGTCAGGAAAAGGCAATTCAAAAGTGTTGGGGACTTTCACAAGGAGTGGACTGAGGCTGGAGTCAGTGCAGCAATAGCCACCACACACAGACTGATCCTGGACATGGGCTTCAAATGCCATATTCCTCTTGTCAAGCCACTACTGAACAACGTCAGAAGCGTCTTACCTGGGCTAAAGAAAAACAGACCTGGTCTGTTGCTCAGTGGTCCAAAGTCCTCTTTTCTGATGAGAGCAAGTTTTGCATCTCATTTGGAAACCAAGGACCCAGAGTCTGGAGGAAGAATGGAGAGGCACACACGGCAAGATGCTTGAAGTCCAGTGTGAAGTCTCCACAGTCTGTGTTGATTTGGGGAGCCATGTCATCTGCTGGTGTTGGTCCACTGTGCTTCATTAAGTCCAGGGTCAATGCAGCCATCTACCAGATTTTGGAGCACTTCATGCTTCCTTCCGCAGACAAGCTTTATGGGGATGCTGACTTCATTTTCCAGCAGGACTTGGCACCTGCCCACACTGCCAAAAGCACCAAAACCTGGTTCAATAACCATGGGATTACTGTGCTTCATTGGCCAGCAAACTCACCTGATCTGAACCCCATAGAGAATCTATGGGGCATTGCCAAGAGAAAGATGAGAGACATGAGACTGAACAATGCAGAAGAGCTAAAGGCCGCTATTGAAGTATCCTGGTCTTCCATAACACCTCAGCAGTGCCACAGGCTAATAGTTTCCATTCCATGCCGCATTGAGGCATTAATTGCTGCAAAAAGGGCCCAAACCAAGTACTGAGTACATATGCATGCTATTCAGAGGTCCGATATTATTCTATGTTACAATCCTTGTTTTATTGATTGCATGTAATATTCTAATTTTCTGAGATTGTGGATTTGGGGTTTTCATGAGCTGTAAGCCATAATCATCTCAATTATGACAAATCACGGCTTGAACTATCTTGCTTTGCATGTAATGAGTCTATCTCATATATTAGTTTCACCTTTTAAGTTGCATTACTGAAATAAATGAACTTTTGCACAATATTTTAATTTTTCGAGTTTCACCTGTATACTGAGAGTATTTACACCAAGACAAATTCCTTGTGTGTCCAATCACACTTGGCCAATAAAGTATTCTATCCATCTTCTTAAAAGCACAATATTCCACATTGTAGCATTCATTATGTAGCACTGCAGAAATGGAACCCTAAGGAGATCTGGAAAGCCACATCTCCATTTCTGGTCTATTGACTTTCCAAAGACCGTGAAGCACTTTAAATTATAACCAGTGGAGTTTATATTGCTATTTGATTATAAAACTTTCAATCTTAAAAGGTTGGAGTATATGTTTCCTTTTCAGTCTTATGTTGAAAAATAAGTGATGCTTATTCAACCATGCATGTTATGTTAATATGAAATTTGCAGGATATTTCAACAATGGTGAGATTCAGATCAGCCTACAGAGGAAGAGCTAGATATTGTGTAGCTTTTTTGTACATTAAGCCACCCAGAGTTACCTTATAGCAGAGATGGCTGGCATAAACATTTAATAAATAAAAATAAATATGTAAACATTTCAGCACTAAACACAAAACATGTATTTACTGATGCATATATATATTCATGGGGAAACCTACCTTATAAAAGAAATTTGTTTCCCTGCAATATCAGAAAAAATGAAATGGACTAGATTCACAAATCATTGTGTCAATTATAAAAAGAAATGTAGTCTTTGGCAATTAAATGCATCTTTATGTACAAATAGCCATAAACACGTAAGTAGTATCATCATCCTTCAGTCTTTTAGAACAGCGCCTACATGGCTGACTTATGCATCTAAACCCTGATGCTATTAAAATGCGCCATCCAAATTGGGACGCACAACTGAGATGCCATGAATCAGCTTTGGTAGAACAACTGGTAGACTTTCTCTTGTTTGGGTTAATTGAATAGGAACATATTTGAGTTTAGGTGGCGGCCGTGGTATTCTGTAACACAAAGAAGAAAGATCCAAAATTCCTTCTTGATTCAAACTCCAGGAATCGTAGACTTCAGCTGTAGGGCATGGATGTGGAGGATGTACCATCTTCATGAGTTTGGGCTCCATCACAAGTTTCAATAGATCTTTCTTAAACATTTCCCAGGCATTCTGTCGAAGGAAGATCTGACACAGCTCATCATCACTGAAAAGTGAAAGCAATATTAAAAACTGGATTCCTCTTTTAAGTAGCAGATTATCTGGAATATTTTCAGTCTTTCTATTTCTAAGTGTCCAAGTATTGTTTCTCTACATTTGAAGAATTCATCAGACATGATTATCACATCCCACCAGCATCTTTCCTTCTTCCCTGTAGTATTTAGAAAGTCATTATGACTCTTCTTGTTTCTTTTGGTTGATGCTTCTTATCTCTTCTTACAATGCCTGACTTGTATTTGTAGGTTGAGATATGGCATGCATGCAAGATCTAATTTGAATTGGTCTCCGGGACCAGAGCTTTCAAACTCATGCTGGAGCCCACTCCCAGGGAATTTCTCTTTATTGGAATACTAGCTCAATACCCATGCTTTGCTACAAAGCTATGTGGTTGGGCTTAGTTTTTGGGGAGGAAAATAAGGGGGGGGGAATCTTCCTCTGCTTACCAGCATCCATCGGTATTCATCTGGCTAGCATCTTGCCAGTGTGTGAGAGTTGAGGGCTGTTTGGAAACTGAAACAGTATTTGCTGTGTGAGCAAGGAGACGGCAAGGAGCCTGGTCATGGCTTAGTTCAACTATTCTGTACTAAAGCTGCTTGGTGCTGTGAAACTAAAACTCCTCTCCTCTGCTTGTGTTTTGCATTTGGAACAGATTTCTTTTCAGGTGGGCAGGGGAAGTAGAACTTCTTAGTATCAGAGCGTGTTAATAATAATATTCAAAATACTAATGCTCTGATGGTCATTTAGAAAAATCCTTTCTTAGTGAGCACCTAGAAGCCAAGAGGAACATATGTGGCAAATTTCAAGATTTGTATGCTTTACGGTTCTAGAGATTTTGTGATGAGGCGTGAGTGGAGATGTGCTTTGGGCTCCAGTTCCCTGAAGATTGGCTCCAGCACGAGTCTGAAAGCTTGGAAGAGTAAACTTCTGATCCCAGTAACTAACCCATATTGGATTTTGCAACATTATCCTGGGACACATATTTGCCTTCGTTTATGGCATGTATGTCTACATTCATTATGTCCCTGGAGAGAGCACTTTAGATACTGTTCTTTGTCTCTACACTTCATCTTCTTCCTGTTCTTGACAATCAAGTACCTTTGCATGGTAGGGAGGAAAGGGAAAGTTAAAGTGCTCATTGGGATTTGATATACAAAACGTGCTGAAGCTGAGTCAGCTGGATTCCAGTCTGACAGTTCATGGTTTCCCACCCAGTGTATGTCTTTAAGAGATTCCACAATGCTGGACACACAATTTTCTGTTACAAGGGTGAGAATCCTTCTTCTATTAATCAACTCTAAAAACTCCATCAGGGCCCTTGCTCCTTGCAACCACCATACTAAAATTGCTTTCACAGTATACAAACCCTCTTGAACATTCAGAGATACTCATAATTATTCAGTAATGATTGTTCAGTATTTTGAAAAGAAAGTATTCATGGCTAGAGTTGCTGCTTAAAGTCTTAATGCTTTAAAACTGGTTTGGGAAATATTCTGAAAAATTTGGGAAGGGTAAAAGATATGGTCAAGAAATTTGGTGTTTGGAGGATAAGGAGACCAGTAATGTAACACCACCTTTTCTATCTTTTGCTTTCATACCCATCCACCCAGTTGTTCTCTAGCTTACTTGTATTATAGGGCTGCTAATAAATGCTTACTTGGATTCAGAATTATGAAGTACATCTATAATAGAGACTTAGATCCTGGAGGAGAATGAGGAAATTACATTTACACAGTTATCTTTAGATCACCGGTTTAGGTCAGGAAGCCCTTTAGAAGAGAAGTAGCTTTTGAGAAAACCCATGTGTAGCTGTGGGTATATGGAACATTTTTGTTAAAAAGAAAAAGAAAAAAGAACTGACCACTTTGTCTATTTTCAAATATGACTAAATTGTTTTCCTTGGAAAGGACAAACATGAGCCACTAACCAGCCTTCATCTTTTCAAGAATTTTCTCAGCGTGAAAACATCTGATGAAGAATATTAAGGAGACTCTAGTGATTCCAATTCTCCCTATAAACCGAAGGATTTCCAATTCCAGAATGACAAAAAGTATATATTACTAGTATTAATAGCATCAGTAACACTATAGGTAGTCCTCAAGGTAAGAACCTAATGGAACCTGCCAATTAGGTTGGTAAGTTAAAAAATTTGTCAAATGAATCAGACTCAATTTTACCAATGTTTAAAATCAAATTCATTACTTCAATCAAATGGATCATTAAATGAACGAAGATCTGACTATTTCCTCTGATTCATTAATTGATTGCTGTCATCGTTAACTGAACTGAGAGGCTTTCCTGCCGGTCTGACCATCAGCTATTTCCAGTGCAGCCTTCAGCTGAGGAACTAAATTGCTTCCAAGCAGGCTGGCAGAGCTCTCTGTTTACAGTTGCTTTAAAAAAAACAACTATTTGCTGTTAGTCAGCTCAAGCTTCTTCAGACAGCTGCCCAAAAGAGGGTGGGGTGGTAATTTACAGAACTCTCCTATTGCAGTTGCTTTTTAAAAAAAAATCACTTGTCACCAATTAGCTTAAGAGTCTCCAGCCAGGCACCCAGAGGGAGATGGTGGAGGGATTTACAGAACTCTGGGTTTACAACAGTAACAGAGATAGAAGGGACCTTGAGGTCATCTAATCTAACCCACTGCTCTCACAAGAGAATATTTCTGATAAATGCCTATCCAGTCAGCTTCCAGTGATAGAGTACCCACAACTTCTGGAGGCAATTTAAATTAAAAACCTATAGGCTACAGTCATATACACTTAACAAGAGCCATAGTGGCACAGTGGTTAGAATGCAGTACCGCAGGCTACTTCTGCTGACTGCCAGCTGCCAGCAGTTCGAATCTCACCAGGCTCAAGGTTGACTCAGCCTTCCATACTTCCGAGGTGGGTAAAATGAGGACCCGATTGTTGGGGCAATCTGTAAACCACTTAGAGAGGACTGTAAAGCACTATGAAGTGATATATAAGTCGAAGTGCTATTGCTAATCTCCAAAATGAAAGCAAGGACAAACAACATTGCTCCCATTGCATTTCAAATTCCAAGAGGTTGGTGGGAGGAGCTGCTGGCTGCTTGTGAGAAAGCAGAGGGTGAGCACAAAGGAGAAAGATAGCAGCCCACGTGCCGTTAAACCAAAAATACCAATAATACATTTAGGGTTAGTGCACTTGAGATTGTGACTTTATTTTATTTCAAAAGGACTGGCTTAGTTCAGTGTAATACTTGTTTTACAGCTGTCTTTCGCAGTACTCTTTTCAAATTTGGATACTGTCCTCTTTGTAAAAAAATTACCAGTCTACATGGACAGATTACCTATGTAGAATCTCTAATCTGTGCTCTCCAAGCAGAAATTAGGTGCCCAATCCAGCCATCTATTGAGCTGCCATGCTATCAGCCCCCACTATCACAAAGATCCTACAGGAAAAGGGCAGTATGGACAACCGTGGGATCTGGCAGGGTGAGAGCTGTGGACCATAAAAACAAAGCTTTTGCTGTGTCCCAGCACAACAGATACAGTGCCCTTGCTGACCTTAATAGGGACACTAAAGTGACAGGTCAAGGTAGTTGTGATAACGATAACTCAAATAAGCCGGGGATCATGGTCCTACAAGAAAAACTTACTTTGGAAAGGAAAAAGTGTCAATCAGGTATTAAGCACCAGTCACACAAGAAGAGCAAGGCATCCAAAAAGAGAAGCCACCTTTTGGTTGGGGACTCAATTGTAAGGGATGTAAATTTAGGAAAGGATATGGAGGTTTTGAAAGAGGTCAGGTGTCTGCCAGATGCTACTGCCAGCAGAGACAACAGGCGTATTCTTAAGATAGTCAAGAATGCCAGTAAGGACTGTGATATTGATGCTATTATACATCTTGGTACAAATGATCTGTCCCAGAAGGATGTTCAGAAAGACTTCCAGAGCTTGGGATATGAACTTAGTAATATGGGCTGTAGGCTTATCTTTTCAGAGGTTTTACCAGTATACAAGGAACAAAAAGGGAAAGGCCAGCGTGTAGAGGAGTTTAATGTGTGGCTAAAGGAGTGGTGTAAAAGGAAAGGCTTTGGTTTTATTTGTCATGATGTCTGCAGCTGGTCCGATGAAAAACTATACAAAAGAGATGGTTTGAATCCATCAAAGAAAGGGACTGAGTTACTTGGCATTAAATTCACAGATTTCCTGGATAAACATTTAAACTGAACAGCGGGGAAAGAGAATTAATGGATACAGAACATTTCTGTCCCCAGCAACCTAAAATTAATAAGGATACTAGTGTATGCAAAATAGATATTTATGCAGGTAAGATTATCAACCTTACTGTCAATCAAAAGCATTTAATAGTGAGTGTCATATCATGTGCATTAATCAAACAGGTGGCAAGAAAGTAGGGGCAGGTAGGCACAACACAGGTTATATAGACAGTAAACACAGTGACAGACATAAAGATCTCAAGTGCCCATATACAAATGAACAAAGTCTGGGGAACAAACAGGGTGAACTCGAACAACGAATACATGAAGGTAAATATGATATAGTTGGAATAACAGAAACTTGGTGGGATGAAACCCATGATTGGAACATACTGGTAGAAGGATACAAACTTTAAAAAAACAGACCCCATAAAAGAGGAGGTGGAGTTGCACTGTATGTAAACGACCACTATATTGCTACAGAAATGCATGAAACCAAAGATGAAAACCTCCTAGAATGCATATGGGTCAATATAAAAGAAAAAAAGATTGACATGGCCATAGGTGTATATTAATAGATCACCCAATCAAGCAGAAAAAATAGATGTCCTTTTTGCCAACCAACTAACAACATATGCAGGAAACACACAACAATAGTAATGGGAGACTTCAATTATCCTGATATCAATTGGAAAACTAATTCTGCACCAAGTGAGAAATCAAATAAGTTCCTAACCAACCTAGCTGACAACTTTGTTGTCCAAAAGATAGAGGTGAAACTAGAGGGACAGCCATACTGGACTTAATTTTTACAAACAGAGAAGAAGTGATAGAGGGAGTTGAAACTGCAGGAATCTTGGGTGAGAGTGATCATGTCATATTAGAATTCAACATAACACAAACACAAGCAATAGAACATAATGATACCAGAGTCTTAGATTTTAAAAGAGATGATTTTAATAAACTCAGAGAGAACTTGGGAAAGATTCCATGGATGAAAATCCTAAAGGGGAAAACAACTCAAGAATCTTGGGAAACTCTGAAAAGTATGATCATTGAAGCCCAGAGCAGAACAATACCATTGAGAAAGAAAAACAAGAAATCCAAGAAGAAACCAGCAATGGCTGCACAAAGATCTCTCTGGCAAATTGAAAGGGAAAAAAAGGACAAATACAAAAAATGGAAAGAAGGACATACAACTAAGGCAGAATATTAGCAGATAGCCAGAATCTCCAAAGACAAAGTCAGGATAGCAAAGGCTCAGAACGAACAAAGACTTGCAACAAAAGTCAAAGATAATTTAAAAAGTTTCTTCCAACATATAAATAACAAGAAAAAAATCAAGGAAGCAGTCGGTTCACTAAAGAGAGAAGACGGCAAAGAAGTAACAGGCAACAAAGAGAAAGCAGAACTGCTGAACTCATTCTTTGCATTGGTGTTCACGCAAAAAGCAACTATAGCTCAACCCACCAAAAACATAACTGTGAAAGACAGACCAGAAATAAAAGTTAAAATAAGCAAAAAAAATAGTAAGAGAACACCTGTCTGATCTTGATGAAAACAAATCACCAGGGCCTGATGGATTACATCCCAGAGTTTTAAAGGAACTGGCAGAGGTCATCTCAGAACCACTGCACCATATCTTTCAAAAATCCTGGAGCACCGGGGAACTACCAGAGGACTGGAAAAGAGCAGATGTGGTTCCCATCTTCCAAAAAGGAAAAAAACAGACCCAGGAAACTATAGACCAATCAGCCAAACATCAATATCTGGGAAGATACTGGAAAATATAATAAAAAAACAGATCTACCAACATCTAGAAACAAATAAAGTAATAAGTAGCTGTTGTGACTCAGAGGTTTGAACCTGCTCTGTCAGAAGACATAGGCTCGAGTGTTGAGGAAGATCTGACATTAAGGTTTGAGCCTGCTTTGTTGAGTGACACAGGAGTGACACAGTCAGGAGGAAGAGGAGGACTTGGCTCTAAGATTTGAGCCTGCTTTGCTGGAAGTTTCGGAGTCGTCTTCCTCCCCAGAATCTTCCTCCCTGATTGTGCCTCAGGTGTCGGCAGATAATCAGGAGAGCGTTCCGGAGTCATTGGCTGAAGATCAAGCCGAGAAATGCTGGTCTGATGCAAGGCAAAGACGCAGGCAGAAATGTGACATACAACGTAAAAGGAAATGTCAAATCAGGGGCTGAGAAAAGAGACTGACACACCCCTCAGGGAATATAAGGAGGCGTGTTAGCTCTGAATCCCTGTTCGGGTCAACTTGTTTATTTGAGTTAGCAGTTCGGATGAATTATTCTGTGTGGCAGTCGCCTCTGATTTATGGTTTTGCTCGTTATCGGACTTGGTAGGCAGCTTCTGGGAAAACTGCCAAAGACGGATTCAGCCAAAGGAAGTTAACTCTGTCGTTCCTGTTTCTGTCTGTTTGAGTATTTTCCTTTGGGAATTTGGACTCTCACCTTGTGGCTACAGGTGAGACAGAACATTTTTGACCCGAACCTTGACACCATCTTCTGACCAAGATGGATAATCAGCAGCAGCACCAGCAGCAGATTAATCAACTTCTGCATGATAACCAGGTTTTGCAGCAACAAGTCACCCAACTGGTTAACCAACTTACGTTGCTGCAAGCTCCTGCTGCACCTCCTCCCGCTCCATGTAAGAAATGCCCAGTAGCTGTGCCGGATAAATTCTCTGGACAGCCTGAAATGTTCCCGGCTTTTATGAGGCAATGTCAATTATTTATGTCTCTGCGGTCAGAAGATTTCCCTGATGACCGGGCTCAGGTGGGGTTTGTTATCAGTCTTTTGTCGGGTTCGGCTGCTAGGTGGGCCACTCCTTTATTGGTGCAAAATAGTCCCTTACTAACTGACTATCAGGGCTTTTGGCACCATCTACGCTCGATGTATGAGGACCCCATAAAAGCTCAGACCGCTGCTAGACGTTTAAAGGAACTTCGCCAGGGGAAACGCCCCTTGCAAGAGTTCATTTCAGAGTTTCGTCTGCTCTGTATGGATTCTGCGTGGAATGAGGCAGCTCAAATGGACGCCTTCCAAGATGGTTTGGCAGAGGATATACAAGACGAGTTGGTGCACGTGGAGCCGGCCCTGACCCTTGATGCTCTGGTGGTGCAATGTTTGCGCATTGACGCCCGGCTTCAACGGCGCAAGACTAGACGCCCAGTTCCGGAACAGCCATCTACCTCAAGGCCACAGCATCTTGTACAACCAGCGCCCCAGGTCTCTCACAGTGCCATGGCCAGGGCCGAGGAGCCAATGGAGTTGAGTGCGGTCCGACCTCATTTGAAGGCCCAAGAACGTACCCGGAGACTTCAAGGAGGCTTATGCCTGTATTGTGGGGGGCTTGGACATTTTGCGAATTCCTGCCCTGGTAAACGACGGGGGGCACGCAAACCAGTGCCTGAATCTAATCTTGTACAGTCGGGAAACGGGGCAGGCCCGGTCTCGGGGAAACCCTAGGTCGGGCACGTATTAGTCAACCGCCCGAAGTGGCAGAGGTGAACTCTGGTCCCCCTCGACATTTACTTTTAGACACGAGGGTTTTCTTGCAGTCCCGGTCGGAGGGGATTCCTGCAGTTGCGTTGGTGGATTCGGGGGTTACTACCAGTTTCATGGACCAGGCCTTCGCAACTCATTTTGACATCCCTTTAGTTGCGGTGGAGCCTCCAATCAAGGTGGAAACGATTGATGGGTGGGAGCTTCGGGCTGGGCCCATTCGTTTTGCTACCCAGCCGTTGCGCCTGGCTATTGGGGACCATGAGGAGGCGATTAGTTTTTACATCACTGCGGACCTCCATCTCCCTTTGGTCCTTGGTATGGCCTGGCTACGGTTACACGATCCTCTGGTGGCTTGGGCGCAGAACGCCATTTCGTTCCCGAGCCTCCAGTGTGTGGACCATCTAAGACACACCTGTGCTGGCCAGGACATTGCCGCCCCCGCCGTCTCCGTACCTCCTGAACTATCTGACTTCTCCGATGTTTTTAGTGAGAAGGAGGCGGATCGGTTACCCCTGCATCGACCCTATGACTGTCCCGTGGACCTTCTGCCCAATGCCCCACTACCCAAAGGTCGCCTGTATTCTATGTCTGAGCCCGAATTGGCCGCTCTTCGCGATTTTTTGGAAAAGAACTTGGCCCGGGGGTTTATCCGGCTGTCATCTCCTCTTTCCGCTCCCGTCCTTTTCGTTAAAAAGAAAACGGGAGATTTGTGTTTGTGTTGTGACTACCGCCGGTTGAACGCCATTACAGTGAGGAATAGTTATCCCTTGCCGCTCATTCCAGAGTTGATGGAGTGGTTGCGGGAGGCCACTGTTTTCACCAAGCTCGATCTTCAAGGGGCCTAAAACCTGGTGCGGATGCGCAAGGGGGACGAATGGAAGACGGCGTTTGGTACCCGTTATGGCCACTTTGAATACACCGTAATGCCATTTGGGTTCACCAATGCCCCCGCGGTTTTCCAGCATTTGATGAACGATATATTACGAGACATGCTTGATCGGTTCATGGTGGTGTACCTGGACTACATTTTGACTTATTCGAAGTCCCGGGACAGCCACCTTCACCAAGTTCGCTAGGTATTACAACGTCTTCGGAAGCATAAACTCTATGCGAAGCTGGAGAAATGCCTCTTTTTCCAGACTTCCATAGAGTTCTTGGGGCATATCATCTCTCCCGAAGGCATTGCCATGGACCCGTGGTAAGTAGAGGCTTTGTGTAATTGGGAACCCCCTCATCGAGTGAAAGACGTGCAACGTCTCTTAGGGTTCGCAAATTATTACAGGTCCTTCATCCTGGGTTTTGGGAAGCTGACGGATCCCATCACCCAGCTCCTTCGCAAGAAGGTCCCGTTCCAGTGGGGGGCCCCGCAGCAACAGGCCTTTGAGGCCATCAAGAAGGCCTTCGTTGCAGAACCGATCTTGAGGCATCCTGATCCCCATCGTCCATTTGTGGTAGAGACGGATGCATCCAATGTGGCTATTGGGGCGGTGTTATTACAAGCCCCAGCGGATGGCGCACCTCTTTTTCCATGCGCATACTATTCACGGAAACTTACTACTTCCAAGCGCAACTATACAATCTGGGAAAAAGAGTTGCTGGCCATCAAGGCTGCGTTTGAGACCTGGCGACATCACCTTGAGGGGGCTCGGCACAAGGTGGAGGTTCGGACGGATCATCATAATCTGGAGCACTTGACCACTGCTAGAAAGTTGAATCAACGACAGATCCGGTGGTCGTTCTTTGCCAGGTTCAATTTTTCGGTCACTTACATTCCCAGTGGTCAAAATCGGAGAGCGGATGCCCTGTCCCGTAAACCTGAGTATCTTTGTCCCAAGGACCCTCTTCCTCCACGTACGGTGCTGCCACCAGAATCTTTGGCCGTTATCCAAGAACCGGTGGATTTGAGGGCTCGGGTATGGGAGGCGCAGCACTTAGACGCTTGGGCGCAGCAGAGAATGGGAGAAATTGGACCTGACTCCCCATGGACTCTGGAGGAGGGCTTACTACGACATCGGGGCCGATTGTACGTGCCCACCAGGACGCTTAGAGCCCTCATCATGACTCAATGTCATGACAACCCAGCTGCTGGCCATTTTGGGTTCTTTAAAACCCTTCATCTGGTTACACGGACTTTTTGGTGGCCTTGAGTCCGGCATGACGTCTTCGCCTACGTCGCCTCCTGTGTACTGTGCCGGCAAGCGAAAGCTGCGTCGGGTGCGCCTCCTGGTCTCCTTCAACCACTGCCGACTCCGGACCGACCATGGGGGGCAATCTCCATGGACTTTTTAACACACTTACCCTCTTCGTCGGGTTATACGACGGTACTCGTGGTGGTTGATATGCTAACCAAGATGGCCCACTTTATCCCCTGTCGGAAGTTACCATCGGCTCGTACTACCGCCCAGTTATTTCTGCAACATGTATTCCGTTTGCATGGCCTACCAGACAGGGTAGTTTTGGATCGCGGTGCCCAGTTTACCGCTCAATTCTGGAAGAGTCTCATGACTGCATTATGGGTGCAGGTGTGTTTGGCGTCGGCGCACCATCCGGAAACCGATGGCGGGACTGAGAAAGTAATTGGCATCCTCGCCCAATATCTAAGATGTTTTGTCAACCATCGACAAAACGATTGGGTGACCTACTTCCCTTTGGCAAGTTTGCCTTTAACAATTCCCAGCACACCTCCACTCACATGACGCCTTTTTATGCAAATGTGGGCTACCATCTGAGGTTTTTCCCATTGTCGATCTTGGATTCCCCAGTTCCAGAAACATGAGACTTTTTATCTGAACTACATTCGGTGCACCAATTGATTTCACAATTGGAACAGGCTAAGGCGGACTACAAAAGATTCGCGGATCGTTCGCGTCCGGTGACGCCTCCACTGGCTGTGGGAGACAGGGTGTGGTTGTCCACGAAGCATCTCCGGGTCGATCGTCCGATTAAAAAGTTGGACCATCGTTTCATCGGTCCCTTCCCTATCGAGGCGGTCATCAATCCCGTTGCTTATCGGCTCACCCTACTGCGCTCCATGCGCATTCATCCTGTCTTCCACCATTCCCTTCTGGTTCCTGACACCCCATCGTGTACTCTCCATTCTCCCGCTGGTACAATTTCTCCATCTGCACCCAGCGATGATGCTGATGCTGACGACACGGTGGTCAGCATTCGGGATTCTCGCTGGCTGAAAGGACGATTTCAGAACTTCGTCGAGAGGCTAGAGGATGGATCAGAGGTTCTTTCCTGGGTGGATGCTTCCACGGTTCACGCCCCGGACCTTATCCGGAGATTCCATGAACGGTTTCCATTAAACCACATCCGGATCGTCAGACTCGGGGGGAGGGCCCTGCGGTGAGGGATAGTGTTGTGACTCGGAGGTTTGAACCTGCTCTGTCAGAAGACATAGGCTCGAGTGATGAGGAAGATCTGGCATTAAGGTTTGAGCCTTCCTTGTTGAGTGACATAGACGGGAGTCAGGAGGAAGAGGAGGACTTGGCTCTAAGATTTGAGCCTGCTTTGCTGGAAGTTTCGGAGTTGTCTTCCTCCCCAGAATCTTCCTCCCTGATTGTGCCTCAGGTGTCGGCAGATAATCAGGAGAGCGTGCCGGAGTCATTGGCTGAAGATCAAGCCGAGACATGCTGGTCTGATGCAAGGCAAAGACGCAGGCAGAAACGTGACATACAACGTAAAAGGAAATGTCAAATCAGGGACTGAGAAAAGAGACTGACATGCCCCTCAGGGAATATAAGGAGGCGTGTTAGCTCTGAATCCCTGTTTGGGTCAACTTGTTTATTTGAGTTAGCAGTTCGGATGAATTATTCTGTGTGGCAGTCGCCTCTGATTTATGGTTTTGCTCGTTATCGGACTTGGTAGGCAGCTTCTGGGAAAACTGCCAAAGACAGATTCAGCCAAAGGAAGTTAACTCTGTCGTTCCTGTTTCTGTCTGTTTGAGTATTTTCCTTTGGGAATTTGGACTCTCACCTTGTGGCTACAGGTGAGACAGAACAACTAGCAGTAAGCACGGGTTTTTTAAGAACAGATCATGCCAAACCTCTTATTTCATTCTTCAACAAAGTGACCAAATTAGTAGACCAGCAAAATACTGTGGACATAATATATTTAGATTTCAGCAAGGCATTCAACAAAGTAGACCACAACCTACTTCTTAGTAAGCTAGAAAAAAGTGGAATAGCACCCCCACTAGATGGTCTCGCAACTGGCTGACAAACCATACTCAAAGAGTAGCCTTAATGAGTCTAAGTCTTCATGGGGGGAAGTAAGCAGTGGGGTGCCACAAGGTTCCATCTTAGGCCCAGTACTCTTCAATATCTTCATTAACGACTTAGATGAGGGAATAGAAGGGAACTTACCAAATTTGCAGATGATACTAAGCTGGCAGGAATAGCTAACACCCAAGAAGAAGATGGATCTTGACAGACTAGAACACTGGGCCGTATCTAACAAAATGATGCAATACTGTTGAAGACCATTACAACATATTTTTACTTGAAGTCAAAAGAGTCATCAAACTATATGTACCAACAACAACTCCCAAAACAAAACAAAAAAGGAGATTACCCATAACAATAAGGAAACTTCAATCCAAAAAGAGATCACTCTGGCGGATAAACAAATCTGGTCACGTTGCCAATTTCAAAAGCCGATACAAAAATTTATGCCACCAGATAAAGACCGAATGCACCAATTATCACATTAAACAAGAGGAAAACCTTCTAAGCACCAATTCCACCCGTGCTTTTTACAATTTTGTAAACAACAAACTAAAAGACTCAAGGTCCATCCCACCCCTGATAGGACCTGATGGTAAAGACTGCAACGATGACACCATTAAAGCCAACATCTTTAACACATTCTTCGGCTCAGTATTTGTAAACAGCAATGGATCATGCCCAGTATTTCCTAGCCGTACCACAGATAACCACAATGATCTAATACATATCGATTTTACAGAAGACAATGTTGAAAAAGCACTACGCAATCTAAAACCAGACGGAATATGTGCCTACTTCTTTAAAAAGCTATCCACTGCCATAGCCAAACCTCTAAGCATAATCTTTGAAAAATCTTTCAGGACCAGCTCCTTGCCTAACCTATGGTCACAAGCCACAGTCATCCCCATCTTCAAAAAGGGAGACCCAAGCCTAGTTGAAAATTACAGACCAATCTCCTTATACTGCGTCACCTGTAAAGTCATGGAATCAATTATTAACCAATCCATCATCCTCCACTTAGAGACAAACAACCTACTCTCTAATAAACAATTTGGTTTCAGAAAAAAACTATCCTGTAATCTGCAACTCTTACACTGCAAAAACATATGGACGACACAACTCGACCAGGGCAAAGCAAAAGACGCAATCTACATAGACTTCTGTAAAGCCTTTGATTCAGTGGTACACGACAAACTACTCCTAAAAATAAAATCCTATGGTATCTCTGGACAACTGCATAACTGGATAGAAGCATTCCTGGCAAACAGACAACAAATGGTCAAAATTGGGAGCGTCCTATCAAATTCTGTATCTGTCAATAGTGGTGTCCCCCAAGGCAGTGTTCTAGGACCAACTCTCTTCATACTCTACATAAATGACCTCTGTGATCATATTAAGAGCAATTGCATTCTTTTCGCTGATGATGTAAAGCTGTTCAATACCACAGACAATACTGCTACCCTACAAAAAGATCTTGACTATGTATCAGAATGGTCAAACAAATGGCAACTTCAAATCTCAACAAATAAATGCTCTGTCTTACATATTGGCAAAAAAAATCAGAAAATAAAATACAAGCTGAATAGTCAAGATCTTGTTGATGACCCAAGCTCTGTAAAGGACCTTGGAATACTCACCTCTAATGATCTAAGTGCTAGAGCCCACTGCAACTACATAGCCAAAAAGGCATTAAGAGTTGTTAACCTAATCCTACGTAGCTTTTTCTCTGGTAATATCACACTACTAACTAGAGCATACAAAACATTTGCTAGACCAATACTCGAATACAGTTCATCAGTCTGGAACCCACATTAGGTATCTGATATTAGCACAGTTGAGAAAGTCCAGAAATATTTCACAAGAAGAGTTCTCCACTCCTCTACTTGTTGTAGAATACCTTATGCCACCAGACTTGAAATTCTAGAACTAGAAAACCTTGAATTACGCCGTCTTCGGTCTGATTTAAGCATGGTATATAAAATCATACATTGCAATGTCCTACCTGTCAATGAATACTTCAGCTTCAACCATAACAACACAAGAGCAAACAATAGATACAAACTCAAAGTTAACCGCACCAAACTTGATTGCAGGAAATACGACTTCAGCAATAGAGTGGTCAATGTCTGGAATACTCTACCCGACTCTGTAGTTTCTTCCCCAAACCCCAAAAACTTTAACCTTAGACTGTCTACTATTGACCTCACCCCTTTCCTAAGAGGTCTGCACCAACGTGCCTACCGTCCCTGTCCTATTGTTTCTCTTATTCTTCTATTTTTCTTATATGTACCCATTTCATGTATTCACAACTATGTATACACTTATACTTATTATCTTGTAAACAATTGGCAAATCAAATAAATAAAAATAAATAAATAAATAAATTTAAAAAAAAAAAAAAGTAAAGTCCTACACTTAGGCAAGAAAAAACCAAAAGTACACATATAGATTGGGTGAAACCAGGCTCAATAGCAGTAACTGTGAGAGGGATCTTGGAGTCTTAGTGGACAACCAGCTAGATATGAGCCAGCCATGTGCAGCAGCAGCCAAAAAAGCCAATGCAATCCTAAGTTGTATTAACAGAGGGATACAATCAAGATCAATACCACTCTATTTTTAGTAAGACCGCACCTAGAGTACTGCATCCAGTTTTGTTCACATTTTATTTTATTTTACTTATTTGATTTGTCAATTGCTTACAAGATAATAGGTATAAGTATATAAATTAGTTATGAATACATGAAATGGGTACATATAAGAAAAATAAAAGAAACAATAGGACAGGGACGGTAGGCACATTGGTGCACTTATGCACGCCCCCTACACACCTCTTAGGAAAGGGGTGAGGTCAATAGTAGACAATCTAAGGTTAAAGTTTTTGGGGTTTAGGGAAGAAACTACAAAGTCAGGTAGAGTATTCCAGACATTGACCACTCTGTTGCTGAAGTTGTATTTCCTGCAATCAAGTTTGGTGCGGTTAACCTTGAGTTTGTATCTATTGTGTGCTCTTGTGTTTTTATGGTTGAAGCTGAAGTATTCATTGACAGGTAGGACATTGCAATGATTTTATATACCATACTTAGAACAGACCAAAGACGGCGTAATTCAAGGTTTTCTAGGTCTAGAATTTCAAGTCTGGTGGCATAAGGTATTCTACAACAAGCAGAGGAGTGGAGAACTCTTCTTGTGAAATATTTCTGGACTTTCTCAACTGTGCTAGTATCATATACGTAATGTGGGTTCGAGTATTGGTCTAGCAAATGTTTTGTATGCTCTAGTTAGTAGTGTGATATTACCAGAGAAAAAGCTACGTAGGATTAGGTTAACAACTCTTAATGCCTTTTTAGCTATGTAGTTACAGTGGGCTCTAGCACTTAGATCATTAGAGATGAGTATTCCAAGGTTCTTTACAGAGCTTGGATCATCAACAAGATCTTGACTATTCAGATTGTATTTTATTTTCTTATTTGTTTTGCCAATATGTAAGACAGAGCATTTATTTGTTGAGATTTGAAGTTGCCATTTGTCTGACCATTCTGATACATAGTCAAGATCTTTTTGAAGGGTAGCAGTATTGTCTGTGGTATTGAACAGCTTTACAGAAGTCTATGTAGATTGCGTCTATTGCTTTGCCCTGATCGAGTTGTGTAGTCCATATGTTTTTGCAGTGTAAGAGTTGCAGATCACAGGATAGTTTTTTCCTGAAACCAAATTGTTTATTGGAGAGTAGGTTGTTTGTCTCTAAGTGGAGGATAATGGATTGGTTAATAATTGATTCCATGACTTTACAGGTGACACAGCATAAGGAGATTGGTCTGTAATTTTCAACTAGGCTTGGGTCTCCCTTTTTGAAGATGGGGATGACCGTGGCTTGTGACCATAGGTTAAGCAAGGAGCTGGTCCTGAAAGATTTTTCAAAGATTATGCTTAGAGGTTCGGCTATGGCAGTGGATAGCTTTTTTAAGAAGTAGGCACATATTCCATCTGGTCCAATAGATAGAGATGGTTTTAGATTGTGTAGTGCTTTTTCAACATTGTCTTCTGTAAAATCAATATGTATTAGATTATTGTAGTTGTCTGTGGTTCGGCTAGGAAATATTGGGCATGATCCTTTGCTGTTTACAAATACTGAGCCGAAGAATGTATTAAAGATGTTGGCTTTAATGGTGTCGTCATTGCAGTCTTTACCATTAGGTCCTATCAGGGGTGGGATGGACCTTGAGTCTTTTAGTTTGCTGTTTACAAAATTGTAAAAAGTGCGGGTGGAATTGGTGCATAGAAGGTTTTCCTCTTGTTTAATGTGATAATTGGTGCATTCAGTCTTTATCTGGTGGTATAAATTTTTGTATCGGCTTTTGAAATTGGCAACGTGACCAGATTTGTTTATCCGCCAGAGTGATCTCTTTTTGGATTGAAGTTTCCTTATTGTTATGGGTAATCTGTTTTTTGTTTTGTTTTGGGAGTTGTTGTTGGTACATATAGTTTGATGACTCTTTTGACTTCAAGTAAAAAATATGTTGTAATGGTCTTCAACAGTATTGCATCCAGTGAATAGAGATTGCCAATCAAGGGATGAGAGATCATTGTCTTTAAGATCATAGTTGCATTTTTTGAAGTTATAATTGGGGATTATGTCATTGTGATGATTTTTGTGTGGGCATATGTTGAGACAAAAGTCAATCATATTGTGGTCACTGCTGGAAAAGGTTCTTTAGTTTGTATTCCGTAAATTAAATTCAAACTTTTGCAGAAGATGAGATCGAGGCAGTTGTTTAGTCTAGTGTTGTTGGTTACTAGTTGTTCCAGTCCCAGATTTGTAACAGCATTGTAGAAGGTTGCGTGTATGGGTTCAGCTGTACATTTGTTTAGGGTCCAATTAACATGAGGTAGATTGAAGTCACCAAGAAAGATAAAAGTGTGTGGGCAGGATGCAGCCCGTGTTAGTAGTGTATTTAGCTTGTTTACATGTTTGATGTCATAATCAGGTGCTCTGTAACATGGTAAGAATCGAAATGTGATATTTAAGGATAGCTCACAGATGATGGTCTCAGGAAGAGCAAGCTCCTGGGTAACTTGGATGTTTTTTAGATGTAAGGACTTTTTATAGAAGATAGCAACACCACCTCCTCTACAAATTTCACGATCGGTAAACATGATAGTCTCTTACTGTGGTAATGGAGTCAGGGAGAGATGCATTTCACAGACAAATATGATGTTGAATTTAGCCATATTTAGTAAGAGGAGAAATTCAGGTATTTTATTCACGAGGCTTCTTGCATTGAGTAGTTTGCATTTAAGGCCGGCAGTAGTTGGAATTGAGGTAGTTAGGGGCGTGCATGCCTAGACTTGGGTGATGGAGGATTGGTTGAGGTAGGGTTGTGGTTGAAGGTTAAAGAGTTGCGGATTGTGTGACTTACTTTTGATACAGTCAGCATGGTAGTCAATGTACAGGTCCTTCTCTCCATTGTCTAGACGTTTTTTGAGTTCGGTGTGGAGTACACGGGAGCGGGCACGTTGCTGTATGGTTAGGTCAGGGCGACAATGGAGGTTCTTATGGTTGGTGTTGGTTTTGGCGAGTGAATTTATAGTGTAAATGAATTTACGTTTGCTTGATTCATTTTTGCAAATGACCCTGCAGAAGCGTGGGACCACAGAGCCGTCTCTGTTTTTGAGCTCTCGGCCAATGCGGGAAATGTCAAGTATTTCATCAGGGGAGATGGTTGATGCTTGATAATCACTGATGATGTTTCGGACAGTTGTGATGTCATCATTATCATTGATGTCTTCTAGACCAAATAAGATGGCGTTTGGACGTTTCCGTTCACTCTCAACAGCTTCTCTGATGAGGATTGGGATATCATTATTTGTCTGGCTTATGTTTTTTTGTGGATTGGGTTGTGGATTGGGTTGTAGTTGTTGGGTAGAGATGTGGTTTGTAGCTATTGGATGTTCAGGTTTTTGCGTTGTGTCTTTTTTTTCAAGGTTGGATAATCTTTCTTTTAAAGAGTCCAGGGATGCTACTATGGTGTCAAGGGATGTTATTCATGTTTCAATGGTATCAACTCTTTCCAACAGATCCAGTTTGGGTCTGCATGATTTGCAGATATGGAAACTCATTGGATGATTCTAGGTATTGAATCATTTGCTCGGGTAATCCCAAGCAGTCATGATGAGCGTATTTGTTACATAGAGAACATTTGATGGAGTTTTCATTATCCTTTAGAGTTTTGTTGCATTTAAGGCATGTGCAGGAGTCTTGTGGTTCATTGGTGGGGATTACATTATTAAAAAAAATGTTGAGACTCTAGAAAAAGTACAGAGAAGAGCAACCAGGGGACTGGAGACTAAAATATACGAAAAACGGTTACAGGAACTGGGCTTGGCTAGTCTGGTGAAGAGAAGGACCAGGGGAGACATGATAGCAGTCTTCCAATATTTGAGGGGCTGCCACAGAGAGGAAGGGGTCAAGCTATTTTCTAAAGTGCCTATAGGCCAGGCAAGGAATAATGGATGGAAACTGAACAAGGAGAGATTTAACCTGGAAATAAGGAGAAACTTTCTGACAGTGAGAACAATCAACCAATGGAACAGCTTGCTCTCGGAAGTTGTGGGAGCGTCATCACTTGAGACTTTCAAGAAGAGATTGGACTGCCATTTGTCAGAAATGGTGTAGGGTCTCCCACTTGGGCGGGGGGTTGGACTAGATGACTTACAAGGTCCCTTCCAACTCTGATTATCTGTTATCTGTTAACATTATAGAATGCTTTGTCAAGATGCTAGCTAGCATTTTTACAAGTAGTTTCAAGGCAAATGCAAACAAACTTTATCTTTGCAAAGTACTGTACTTACAAACAATAGTTTGAAAAGTATAGTACTTAAAAAGCAGAGCAGTTCCCAAAGTGCTTACAAACAGTGCAGTCCTATAGAATAACAAAAAAAGAATATTTTAAAATACTTACAGAAACAATTCTAGTACTCAATTCTTGCCCTTGTCCTCAATCCCACACATTAAAAAAATAAAAAACCAAAACCAAACTCGGCGCTGTGTCAGCTGCAAAAATCACTTGATTTTGTTTGGCTATGTGACCAGGGACAAAAAAAAAGGGGTGGGGGAGGGAACCTGCCAGCTTCAGTTAAAAATGGCCACCGCTGTAGCAGTGACTGAGTCCAAGTCACATGGCTACAGAGGCCTCTTTTTGGTTGCAGTTTTGAATTTCTAATGTAAGTACCCTTTCTGAATAAATTTGTTCTTGTAAAAATTTGCTAAATGAAGGTTTGTACCTGGGTAATTACCTGTGTTGTTTAGTTGTTCAATAGATAAATTGTCTTCCCTTCATTTTATCACAACCACAATCCTATAAGATAAGGGAGAGCTGAGAGAATGGGACAAGCCCCATCACTCAACGAGTTTTCATAGCTGAGAATGGATTTGAACCAAGGTGTCTCCAATCCTAGTCAAGCACTTATCCGCTATTTACACTGGTAATAATTCTGTAGAAGGATTCTTGGTTTATTTTTCATCTCAAAGAAAAAAAGTAAACCAGCTGCTTGGAGTTCTACACAAAAAGTTTAAATTTGAATTCTATTCATACGAAGGAAGTTCTGCAAGACTTTAACTAGATACAGTAAATGCTGCATAAACCTCTTTGACCATGATACAGTATTGATCATGACCATTTCCACACAAATTCAGGAAATGCCAGCCTCAACTACACTCACCTGGGATATTTAACCTTTAGTTTATTCAGTTTCTTGAGAATAATGTCATCAGCCCATGCCTCAATCTTTTCTTTTTTCAGTCGGATTAGCTCAACTCCTTGACTGACCATAACAATGACACGATTGTCATCCAGATTTACCTAAGAAATACAAATGGTCAGAAATACCTTGGTCAGCGTATATCATGGGCAGTGACCATAAGTTCTTGGTTATAGAGAGCATTATTTCAGAAAGCTATTCTTTGGATTTATTTTTCAAAAACTCACTTTTGTCCTTTATTTTGGTCATTTAACTTTTAACATACAAAGAGTACCATTTAATGCACAGTCTGCAAAAATACTTGCTTCTAATAGTGTTGATGCTTTTTAGATATTTTTATTAGAACATATATTTTTGTAAAAATGGTCTTGGTTTTCCTCTTGAATCTTCCTTTATAAAGCAAAGTTATAACATAAGCAGTTAAACATTTTTATCCTTATGAAGGTCTCTGATTTCTCCTTTTTACACGTTTGTCCTTTATTTTTTTCCAAGAAAATGCGGTTATTGTAATTATGGAGAAACTTTTGAATGTTTCCAACAGTCCAACGGAATATTGGGCAGGGAGGATTCCAGTGCTGTATATAGACGAAAAATATATACCACTTCCATATAGGTTCAGATTTTTCACAAAATCTAACCTTAAATCTTTAAACTTATATATTTTTCTTGATACAAGGAAAGATGCCCAGCAACTGCCATTGTAATTGCTGAGTAAATATCAGCATCTTCCTATCCCACTATTCCTATTCATTGGGGTATTATAGAGCTAAATCTACAATCTAAATTGCTAAGAATTAGAAATAATTAGAAATAATTAAGATTAAGTGTTCCTAGAGCAGTTGTTTGTCACCAACGTAATGTAATTAGATTGAAGTCCAGCAGGTGGATGGATAGATAGATAGATAGATAGATAGATAGATAGATAGATATGGTATTCAGCTTTGTTCGGGTATTTTCCCACGTCACTGTAGTTGTGCTTTTAAAGTTGTAGCAACGTTTCGGCAGAATCTCATCTGCCATCATCAGGCTTCTGTATAGTGTTAATCTGTGAGTCAGACTTTTACAGTGGTTTCAGATTTAAATTTGGGGCAGCCTATTGCTGTGCCAGAATGGTTTTTTCTTCATCCTGATTGGTTGGGAGTCTTGGTCTGTGTTTATTGGTCTTGGAGTTTGCTGTGTTCTGCTTGATTGGTGTTTCTAATATCTTCTGTCTGTTTTGTGGCTCTTTTTGTATCTTGATTGGCTGGCAACATTGTGTTCCTTTATTGGAGGCCTTTAGTGCAGCTTGGCTCCGGGTAAATGGACGGCTATCATTTGTTAGGAAGCTAGGTTTCATCTGGGTGCCTGGTTGGGATGTGTTTGAGCTGGAGGTATCAGGGGGGATCTGTTTGTGCCCAGGTGTTTGCCTGGCTAGTGGTGTAGAGATTTTTTTGTTTGTGAGTGCAGGCTTCCAAATGATTGACAGTCTGGTGGAATCATCTCTTCTATTCATACTTTCAGGTCTTTTTTCAATCTCTATGGCTTCTCTGATAATTCTGTGGCTGGGGTTTTCTATAGTGGCTAGGGTTTTGGTGCCATTGAAGTTGATGCTATGACCTGTGGCTTCCATGTGTTGGACTAATGAGGAAGTGTGTTCCAGCTTTTTTACTGCATTTTTGTGTTCATCCAGGCGGGTACTTATTCTTCTATTGGTCTGTCCAATGTATGTGGCCGGGCATGATGCACAGGGGACTTCGTATATGCCTTGGTTTTCCAGGTCAATTTTATCTTTGGGGTTTCTAAGGATGGCTGCTATTTTTCTGTCTGTTTTGAAGGCAGTCTTGATGTGGTGTCTGTGTAGTATCTTACTGATTTTGTATGTAGTATCTCTTATGTAGGGCAGGACAGCTGTTCCATAGGTCTGTTCATCTTCTGGGTCTCCATTATGTCTCAGTGTGTTTTTGTGGATCAAGCCAGTGATTTTGCTTTTGTGGAAGCCGTTGGCTTGTCTGCCAGGCGTTTGGTTCTAGCAATTAGTGTTTTAGCCACGGAGTTTATCTGTGCTGGGTGGTGGGATTGGGCGTTGAGGTAGCAGTTAGTGTGTGTTTTCTTCTGGTATACAGTGTGTCCTAGTGTGCCATCTGTTTTTTTTGTAGATTAGTACATCTAGGAATGGTAGTTGTTTGTTTGTTTCCATTTCCATGGTGAACTTGATTTTGGGGTGTGTGCTGTTTAGGTGTGTTAGGAAATTGTTTAGGTTTTCTTTTCCATGGGGCCAAATCACGAATGTGTCATCGATGTATCTTAACCATAGTTTGGGT